>NC_056733.1:1128313423-1128338423 GCF_019279795.1 Protopterus annectens
CGTGTCTAAGTATCTGGCGAAACAAGTAACCCCCCCCCCAAGCAGGAAGAGACAGACCCCGAAATACACAAACTGTATGACACAGTTTGCATAATTGTACCACAACTCTGAACACATGACTGGTAACATGCCCAACAGTACTCATTTGTGAATGCAAACTCTAGCACAATGTTACACACCAACCTATACAAGGGCATACATACTGTCAGCTGCCTGTCTGCCATGATTAGCCACATACTCATACACTCAGACCACCTTTTGAAATATACGCATGGCTCTGGTATATTCCATGTTGTTGTGCAGGACCTGTGACGCAGTAGCCTGGACTGCATGGAAACACATGTAGGAACTGTCAGGTCTTGTAGCCCATACAGGTATGTCCCAAGGCCTGGGTAGCATTCTGCCATTGGCCAGAATGATACTGCAGTACAGGGACAAAAGGATTGTATTCAAGAATTCTCTAGTGTAGTGGTGCATGTCACAGGGTATCCAGAATCTGTCATCCTGGGATACCATGGTTGACAGACCATGATGCTTTTCCAGACAGGGCCTGCACCTGTCACCCCTGGGAATCTGGATACTGCCTTGGGCTCATGCTTCCCCTATAGTGCCTTCATCATGCATGGTTCAAGTGAGGATTCACTGCTGTTACAGGGACAGCCAAGCAATAAACTGTGGGTCTCGCTACACAATGATACATGTCAGAAACACTATACGGACACACATATGTCAATCCCTAACATGGAGAACATATCTGTGCAGTGGCTGAGACATGTTTCAACACTCCAGAGAGCACACCTGCATGGCCATATTATAACCCATACCTCACCTCTTGCCCATTATCCAATATTGGAACACACGGGCCACAGGTGTGTCCATATTCCTGAAGGATAAGTACACCTCCACGCTAATTGCACTTGCATAACATCAGGTGCATTATGCTGAGCAACTAACTATCTTTGTGCCAAAGTGGAATTCAAAATGCACCTTGAGACAGATTACCCACCAGGCCGCGGACTTCCCAACTGTCATGATGTGCTGCAATGGGGAAGATTATGTCTGAAACAGAACCATAATAATGGCTACTCTCAACTATTCCATTATGAACTGGGAAGACTCCTCATGTACCAACACCTGTGCTCAATGCATGTTGGATTCCATCAACCCCACTGACCTGGATCACAGTAGTCACACAAACAGTGCTAACAGTATGCTACACATAGTTAGTCTCCAATGCCAATGTTATGTTTCCTAAGAGCAGAGTGGTGAGTGCCATGGCACCCATGCAGATGGACAATGCATGTGCAAATGCTGAATCCTACACAAATGAACCTTAAGCAGTCACATATGTGCAGTGATTGTGCCATTGAAACAGAACCAGGATTCAACCCAACAGAAACAAGTAGGCAAACTGGTGGTACCCTGTGTTAAACTGTACCACAGAAGGTAGTAACTGTTGCAAGAGTGAACACACATGAGTGTAGGTGATCCCTGGTCAGCCTCAGTAAGATGCAGATACACTATATAAAACCAAGCAAAGCTACTGTGAAACTAATCAGCCACATATTATGAGGCCAAGCACAGAGCATTCTATGGCTGTGTCATTAGTCATAATGACAATGACAAGACCTGCCGTGCTGCACAGCACTATGGCATGAGAAGTACTGCACATACAGAAATAGCACCCGTTCATCGAGCTAGGGTCTCAGAGAACCTAAACCCACTCCCACCTCCCTCCCTCCCCCAACAGGTACACTTAGTAAAATATACATGTACACTACAGGGCCCCTGTACTAATGACTATGCAGGTACAAGCTGCACTCTCTAAAGTCATACATACAGCTTTCATGGGACCTGTCAACATCCCAGGGTGTATCCTACACAAATGTAAGAACATTCAGCTATCCACATACACATCATGTTCAATCATAGCTCCATGTCAGGCTGTGTACACACCGAATGGTTCACAGCAACAGTTATCACACCCCACAAAGGGGGAGACCCCGCTGATAATGGGACATAGTGCACAACTACCCTGCTGAGTCTGGTCTGTACGGCCATGAACCGTGGTCAATGTAATTGATGTTCTAGGTACAGATGTTGATGACAGTAGGGTTGATTCACACTGAATATCATGACCTTGCCAGGTCGTAGGATGCCATCACCCATACTGTGTTCCAGCTACACTCAGTAAACTAGGTGTATATTCCTATGTCACAGGAGTGGTTGACAACTGGACTGCTGGCAGAACCCACACTACAGAAGGTGTCTGATGAATACACGCACATCAAACCAGTGCCAGCCACAGTAATACAGGGTCATTCCTGGTACTCCTCCTCTTTGTTATCTATACCACACAGACTAACACAGAAGGCATCGGCCAATTGATGTTTGTAAATGACTATGAACTAAGAGCAATAGTTGACTCATTGTGTGTTGTTCAACATACAGAATAGTCATAGTGTGTCAGATGTGTGGTGTGTGATGTATGGCCACAATCTGACAGCTAAGTATTGCATTGTCATCCCCTATGTTAAAAACCCTGTACCCATTAACTACCAACTAGGCAGCAGTCAACATAATGGCAACTGTGTGTATGGGATGCAGCTGGACAGTACTTCCCTTTGATAGTTATGTCACCACAAAAGACAGGTAGTCATATGTGGCACCCCTAATCATGACAGAGTGCCATCCAGGAATATAGAGATAACTGCTCAGCCATACTCAACACCCATGTGACCCATGATAGATCACATATTTCCTTTAAGGGTTATTGCCCATGTGTAGATGGCCTGAACTGCCCTTCACAATCCCTAGCTGCACTATGTAGCATACAGCTTACCCTAAATAAAGCCATGTCCAACCCAGAGGTGTTGAACATGCTACACTTAACACCTGCTGATGCCAAATAAACACATACGTCATGGACATCCACCTTTCTAGTACAAGGATCTTAACATGCCTGACAGATCCCTGTCCCATACATTTAACATACTCTTGCCATACTATGCATACTTGTCCAGCGAAGCTGCACATCGCCCCTCTCTGTGACATGGTGTGATGACCGCATGCCAAATATATCAGTAACCATGTGTATCAGTTCTGTGGCACTGCTTGAACTGGCCACTGAAACTTACCTGTCTGTTGCCTACAGCTAGGTAACCTGTCTGCCTAGGCTCATAAATGGTCCGGGGCATATAGTCTACTAGATTACTATGACCATACATGCTATAGTTGATATCCAACTCTGCAAATACCATCAGGCTAGCTATTGTCCCATGTGTTACACATGTGCAACACAGGCAATACATGGCAGGATGCTACAAAGCTGTACAGTGCCATGTAGATGTATATGGCAAAACACATACATGCTTGCAAGACTGCAGGTCATTTTTTTCTGGCTATACTGCTCAGACAAGCTCCACGTGGGTTTACAGAGTGGTCCTAGCAGCAAGGAACTCGAAAAAGTGACTACCTTCTGGATTTAAGTATCTTTGCTTTTTTTCACTGAAAATAGCTTCTGCTGCTTACTTTGAACTAGCCTGAACTGTTTTTTTACTGATTACTGCATTTATTTTAAAATCTGCACTTAAAGATACATTTAGTCGAATTTAGTCGAAAGTTTGCTTGTTTGTTTGTTTAATTGAACTGTGGAGGCTGCCCACTAAAGTGTGCTAGCCTGTGTAACTAATTTATCACTGTCTCTGCATTTTCTGTGTATTTCTGCAAAAAAAACAAAAAAATAATCCTTGTTTTCCCGCCTTTCTCGACTAGTTTAGACCAGTATACAGGCATTGCTGTATTCTGGGCTGTGGTGTATTTCCTGTGTTGTCCATTACCTTACTTGGATAGAAGGAACTTTCTTTGCTCACCAGTGGGAGTGGGGAGCTTGAGCAGCCTAGGAAGTGACCTCAGCACAAGAAGCTGTTAGTAATTGGTTGTTTGGGACCATTCCTAGCTCTTTTGTAGTTCACTGCTTAAAATCCGCCTCTGGGCATTTTTTTCTAGCTATACTGCTCAGACAAGCTCCACGTTGAGTTTACAGAGTGGTCCTAGCAGCAAGGAACTCGAAAAAGCGACTACCTTCTGGATTTAAGTATCTTTGCTTTTTTTTCACTGAAAATAACTTCTGCTGCTTACTTTGAACTAGCCTGAACTGTTTTTTTTACTGATTACTGCATTTATTTTAAAATGTGCACTTAAAGTTACATTTAGTCAAATTTAGTCGAAAGTTTGCTTGTTTGTTTGTTTAATTGAACTGTGGAGGCTGCCCACTAAAGTGTGCTAGCCTGTGTAACTAATTTATCACTGTCTCTGCATTTTCTGTGTATTTCTGCAAAAAAAAACAAAAACCCCCAAAATCCTTGTTTTCCCGCCTTTCTCGACTAGTTTAGACCAGTATACAGGCATTGTTGTATTCTGGGCTGAGGTGTAGTTCCTGTGTTGTCCATTACCTTACTTGGATAGAAGGAAGTTTCTTTGCTCACCAGTGGGAGTGGGGAGCCTTGAGCAGCCTACCTGTCCTTGGGGGAAGTGACCTCAGCACAAGAAGCTGTTAGTAATTGGTTGTTTGGGACTATTCCTAGCTCTTTTGTAGTTCACTGCTTAAAATCCGCCTCTGGGCATTTTTTTCTGGCTATACTGCTCAGACAAGCTCCACATGGGTTTACAGAGTTGTCCTAGCAGCAAGGAACTCGAAAAAGCGACTACCTTCTGGATTTAAGTATCTTTGCTTTTTTTCACTGAAAATAGCTTCTGCTGCTTACTTTGAACTAGCCTGAAATGTTTTTTACTGATTACTGCATTTATTTTAAAATCTGCACTTAAAGTTAACATTTAGTTGAATTTAGTCGAAAGTTTGCTTGTTTGTTTGTTTAATTGAACTGTGGAAGCTGCCCACTAAAGTGTGCTAGCCTGTGTAACTAATTTATCACTGTCTCTGCATTTTTTGTGTATTTCTGCAAAAAAAAACCCCAAAAAAAAATAATCCTTGTTTTCCCGCCTTTCTCGACTAGTTTAGACCAGTATACAGGCATTGCTGTATTCTGGGCTGTGGTGTAGTTCCTGTGTTGTCCATTACCTTACTTGGATAGAAGCAAGTTTCTTTGCTCACCAGTGGGAGTGGGGAGCCTTGAGCAGCCTACCTGTCCTTGGGGGAAGTGACCTCAGCACAAGAAGCTGTTAGTAATTGGTTGTTTGGGACCATTCCTAGCTCTTTTGTAGTTCACTGCTTAAAATCCGCCTCTGGGCATTTTTTTCTGGCTGTACTGCTCAGACAAGCTCCACGTGGGTTTACAGAGTGGTCCTAGCAGCAAGGAACTCGAAAAAGCGACTACCTTCTGGATTTAAGTATCTTTGCTTTTTCTTCACTGAAAATAGCTTCTGCTGCTTACTTTGAACTAGCCTGAACTGTTTTTTTACTGATTACTGTATTTATTTTAAAATCTGCACTTAAAGTTACATTTAGTCGAATTTAGTCGAAAGTTTGCTTGTTTGTTTGTTTAATTGAACTGTGGAGGATGCCCACTAAAGTGTGCTAGCCTGTGTAACTAATTTATCACTGTCTCTGCATTTTCTGTGTATTTCTGCAAAACAAACAAAAAAAAAATAATCCTTGTTTTCCCGCCTTTCTCGACTAGTTTAGACCAGTATACAGGCATTGCTGTATTCTGGGCTGTGGTGTAGTTCCTGTGTTGTCCATTACCTTACTTGGATAGAAGGAAGTTTCTTTGCTCACCAGTGGGAGTGGGGAGCCTTGAGCAGCCTACCTGTCCTTGGGGGAAGAGACCTCAGCACAAGAAGCTGTTAGTAATTGGTTGTTTGGGACCATTCCTAGCTCTTTTGTAGTTCACTGCTTAAAATCCACCTCTGGGCATTTTATTCTCGCTATACTGCTCAGACAAGCTCCACGTGGGTTTACAGAGTGGTCCTAGCAGCAAGGAACTCGAAAAAGCGACTACCTTCTGGATTTAAGTATCTTTGCTTTTTTTCACTGAAAATAGCTTCTGCTGCTTACTTTGAACTAGCCTGAACTGTTTTTTTACTTATTACTGCATTTATTTTAAAATCTGCACTTAAAGTTACATTTAGTCGAATTTAGTTGAGAGTTTGCTTGTTTGTTTGTTTAATTGAACTGTGGAGGCTGCTCACTAAAGTGTGCTAGACTGTGTAACTAATTTATCACTGTCTCTGCATTTTCTGTGTATTTCTGCAAAAAAAAAACAAAAAAACAAAAAAATAATCCTTGTTTTCCCACCTTTCTCGACTAGTTTAGACCAGTATACAGGCATTGCTGTATTCTGGGCTGTGGTGTAGTTCCTATGTTGTCCATTACCTTACTTGGATAGAAGGAAGTTTCTTTCCTCACCAGTGGGAGTGGTGAGCCTTGAGCAGCCTACCTGTCCTTGGGGGAAGTGACCTCAGCACAAGAAGCTGTTAGTAATTGGTTGTTTGGGACCATTCCAAGCTCTTTTGTAGTTCACTGCTTAAAATCCGCCTTTGGGCGTTTTTTTTCTGGCTATACTGCTCAGACAAGCTCCACGTGGGTTTACAGAGTGGTCCTAGCAGCAAGGAACTCGAAAAAGCGACTACCTTCTGGATTTAAGTATATTTGCTTTTATTTCACTGAAAATAGCTTCTGCTGCTTACTTTGAACTAGCCTGAACTGTTTTTTTACTGATTACTGCATTTATTTTAAAATCTGCACTTAAAGTTACATTTAGTCGAATTTAGTCGAAAGTTTGCTTGTTTGTTTGTTTAATTGAACTGTGGAGGCTGCCCACTAAAGTGTGCTAGCCTGTGTAACTAATTTATCACTGTCTCTGCATTTTCTGTGTATTTCTGCAAAAAAAACAACACAAAAAAAATAATCCTTGTTTTCCCGCCTTTCTCGACTAGTTTAGACCAGTATACAGGCATTGCTGAATTCTGGGCTGTGGTGTAGTTCCTGTGTTGTCCATTACCTTACTTGGATAGAAGGAAGTTTCTTTGCTCACCAGTGGGAGTGGGGAGCCTTGAGCAGCCTACCTGTCCTTGGTGGAAGTGACCTCAGCACAAGAAGCTGTTAGTAATTGGTTGTTTGGGACCATTCCTAGCTCTTTTGTAGTTCACTGCTTAAAATCCGCCTCTGGGCATTTTTTTCTGGCTATACTGCTCAGATAAGCTCCACATGGCTTTACAGAGTGGTAATAGCAGCAAGGAACTCGAAAAAGTGACTACCTTCTGGATTTAAGTATCTTTGCTTTTTTTTCACTGAAAATAGCTTCTGCTGCTTACTTTGAACTAGCCTGAACTGTTTTTTTACTGATTACTGCATTTATTTTAAAATCTGCACTTAAAGTTACATTTAGTCGAATTTAGTTGAAAGTTTGCTTGTTTGTCTGTTTAATTGAGCTGTGGAGGCTGCCCACTAAAGTGTGCTAGCCTGTGTAACTAATTTATCACTGTCTCTGCATTTTCTGTGTATTTCTGCAAAAAAAAACAAAAAAATAATCCTTGTTTTCCCGCCTTTCTCGACTAGTTTAGACCAGTATACAGGCATTGCTGTATTCTGGGCTGTGGTGTAGTTCCTGTGTTGTCCATTACCTTACTTGGATAAAAGGAAGTTTCTTTGCTCACCAGTGGGAGTGGGGAGCCTTGAGCAGCCTACCTGTCCTTGGGGGAAGTGACCTCAGCACAAGAAGCTGTAGTAATTGGTTGTTTGGGACCATTCCTAGCTCTTTTGTAGTTCACTACTTAAAATCCACCTCTGGGCATTTTTTTCTGGCTATACTGCTCAGACAAGCTCCACGTGGGTTTACAGAGTGGTCCTAGCAGCAAGGAACTCGAAAAAGTGACTACCTTCTGGATTTAAGTATCTTTGCTTTTTCACTGAAAATAGCTTCTGCTGCTTACTTTGAACTAGCCTGAACTGTTTCTTACTGATTACTGCATTTATTTTAAAATCTGCACTTAAAGTTACATTTAGTCGAATTTAGTCGAAAGTTTGCTTGTTTGTTTGTTTAATTGAACTGTGGAGGCTGCCCACTAAAGTGTGCTAGCCTGTGTAACTAATTTATCACTGTCTCTGCATTTTCTGTGTATTTCTGCAAAAGAAACAAAAATAATCCTTGTTTTCCGCCTTACTCGACTAGTTTAGACCAGTATACAGGCATTGCTGTATTCTGGGCTGTGGTGTAGTTCCTGTGTTGTCCATTACCTTACTTGGGTAGAAGGAAGTTTCTTTGCTCACCAGTGGGAGTCCTTGGGGGAAGTGACCTCAGCACAAGAAGCTGTTAGTAATTGGTTGTTTGGGACCATTCCTAGCTCTTTTGTAGTTCACTGCTTAAAATCCACCTCTGGGCGTTTTTTTCTGGCTATACTGCTCAGACAAGCTCCACGTGGGTTTACAGAGTGGTCCTAGCAGCGAGGAACTCAAAACACAACTATATATCACATAGTTACATGTGTTACTGTACAATATGTAATGTAACATCATTGGCAAGGCATGTATGCACACATGCCACATACTATAGTCTGCTACTCTATGTATGCACAGATGTGCATACTCCATAGTATAGTGTATTGTACTGGCTTATGTGCTAACATGGACATTGCACCCTGTAGCTATCAGACAGGTTTGGATAATGATGTGACACTCCTGTTTAGGTACCTCTGGCATTTTGCAGTGACAGCAGCCTGTGTCAGGTGAGATTGTTATTATTTACCAGGCTTGATAATGCATGGAACATATTAATTGCATGCTATCTGCCATAACACATGTACACATAATGTATGGGGGTCCTGTTAATGGACACTGGTCAGACCTGCAATGCATCACACTGTTTACCTATGTGAAACAATTGAAGACTATATGAAACACCTACACTAAACCTTCCAAACTGTCATTGCCAGATGTGTGGACAACTGTGAATACAATGGTGGAGGTGTGTTCCACTGTAGGGACAAGTACTACATATCCGCATTACACATTTTGGGAATACAAACAGTGCAGTACAGAGAGCATATGTGTGCACACACTCTAAAGGTGTTTCAGCTGAAGTATGCCCATCCCACAGGATACACCCTTGTGGAGTATACCCTTGCTATGAATGTCACACAATGTCATGTGCTATCAGACATGCCCATGACATGTAGTGGGCTGACTGCAACACTACTCAACTATCCTGCAAAACATGTCTCACATCCGATACATACCACCCTTTGTTTGCATAACCCTGTCCTGAGTGGAGCATATGACATCTATGTATGTATGTCATATGGGATAACACTGACATGTGAAATAAGATGGCCATCACAACCATTGGACTGAACATGTGTACACATGGCCATGAAGGATGGCCAGAGACATGAAGCAACACACACAGTAGAACTGATGTACATGTGTGTACACCCTGCTGTACATTGGCTCAACACAATACAACTATGGCCTTTGTGTAATGGTGATATTGCAGATGTGAAACTCTAAACATCATACAGGCCTGTGTACAGCTTGTGTAGGCATAACATGAAACAACCACATAACATGTCTTGAACATCTTGAGTGTGTCACGACATGGAAGCATTCACCTGTACAGTATCCAAATACATACATGTGTTGCACAACATACACATACATCCACATCAAGCCACAGATACAGTACATTCACCTTGCTGGTGTAAGACATCACTGTCATGCCTGCTCCTCATGTGTGTGAGGTACACAGATGGCATGTGGGACATAGAGTACTTGTAAGTTAGCCATGTGTGGGCATAATTGTCAGGTGTCAGTAATATGGTTACAGATGTGCAGGGGTGTCATCCATATACCCTTCTGTGACCTGTGACACACATTCCACATTAGGGCTTATTGTGTATACACCTCAGTGACGTGGGTCACATTCCACATTAGATATGTATTGTATGTGAACATAGTCATGGCTATGAACTGTGTCAATAGCTCACACTGTATAGCAATTGTGAAACCACATGATGCCCTGCAATGGCCATGCACATCAGCTCAATGTGCAGTATTTCCCTGCATATTTGTAGGGTGGACAGACAACATTGCATCAGCTGAAGGCCCATGTTAGTATAATATGTCCCTGCATTGGGACACCATTACTGTACTGTAGATTGAAAAGGACACCATTGTGTTACACATGTATGCATGTCATTCAACATGTCAGCAGAAGACATGTCATACTACATGTGATTGGAAAGGTCATATGCCATACAGCAGGCTGGTGTGCTGTAAACTTGTGCTGGTCTGTGGCACCATTTCAAAGTAGGGACAGCCATGTCAAACGTGTGTATAGCCACATGCACAATGTCTATACTCAGCTCAGCTTTTGAGATTTTAAGTATTTTTTCTCTGTTTATTTGCTAAGTTTTTCTGCATAGCTGCCTAGCTTGAGCATTTTCTGGCTTGTTAAACTTGATTTCTGTATTAGTAGCTGTATTTAGAGCACAACCAAAAGCTGTTTGCTGAATTTCCTGTTTGCACTTAATTTTAAATCGTTTTTTTCTTAAAACTTGCATATTTTCTGTCCTTGACCTAGCACTCTTGTGTGGGGTCATTTACTGCACTGTTATAACTTGATATTACTTGTGAACCTCTGCTATCTCTGTAAAAACAAAAACAAAAAAATCTTGCTTTTTCCCACTTTTCTGAGAGTTAAAAAGTTCAGTTACAGGCTTGCTGTTCCTGAACTGTTTGAAAGTTTCTGTGAGGCCATTTTGCTTGGGCTGAAGGAGGGTCTCTGTGTTTATCAGTGGCAGTGACTAACATTGAGCAGCTTCCCTGCCCCGGAGGTGGTTACTGACTTGAAACTGTAGTTTTATTGGCCACTAGGGTCATTTCCATAACTCCTTCATCTTCCTCTCTTAAAACCTAGTTGCCTCGTGGTTTGAGCGTCTTTTCAGGCTTGTTGGCTGTTGGTGAAGCACCCTCAAGAGGAAAAACGCTGAGAGAAGAAGGGAGCCACTTTTGAGATTTTAAGTATTTTTCTCTGTTTATTTGCTAAGTTTTTCTGCATAGCTGCCTAGCTTGAGCATTTTCTGGCTTGTTAAACTTGATTTCTGTATTAGTAGCTGTATTTAGAGCACAACCAAAAGCTGTTTGCTGAATTTCCTGTTTGCACTTAATTTTAAATCGTTTTTTCTTAAAACTTGCATATTTTCTGTCCTTGACCTAGCACTCTTGTGTGGGGTCATTTACTGCACTGTTATAACTTGATATTACTTGTGAACCTCTGCTATCTCTGTAAAAACAAAAAAAAAAAAATCTTGCTTTTTCCCACTTTTCTGAGAGTTAAAAGTTCAGTTACAGGCTTGCTGTTCCTGAACTGTTTGAAAGTTTCTGTGAGGCCATTTTTGCTTGGGCTGAAGGAGGGTCTCTGTGTTTATCAGTGGCAGTGACTAACATTGAGCAGCTTCCCTGCCCCGGAGAGGTGGTTACTGACTTGAAACTGTAGTTTTATTGGCCACTAGGGGTCATTTCCATAACTCCTTCATCTTCCTCTCTTAAAACCTAGTTGCCTCGTGGTTTGAGCGTCTTTTCAGGCTTGTTGGCTGTTGGTGAAGCACCCTCCAAGAGGAAACACGCTGAGAGAAGAAGGAGCCACTTTTGAGATTTTAAGTATTTTTCTCTGTTTATTTGCTAAGTTTTTCTGCATAGCTGCCTAGCTTGAGCATTTTCTGGCTTGTTAAACTTGATTTCTGTATTAGTAGCTGTATTTAGAGCACAACCAAAAGCTGTTTGCTGAATTTCCTGTTTGCACTTAATTTTAAATCGTTTTTCTTAAATCTTGCATATTTTCTGTCCTTGACCTAGCACTCTTGTGTGGGGTCATTTACTGCACTGTTATAACTTGATATTACTTGTGAACCTCTGCTATCTCTGTAAAAACAAAAAAAAAAAATCTTGCTTTTTCCCCACTTTTCTGAGAGTTAAAAAAGTTCAGTTACAGGCTTGCTGTTCCTGAACTGTTTGAAAGTTTCTGTGAGGCCATTTTTGCTTGGGCTGAAGGAGGGTCTCTGTGTTTATCAGTGGCAGTGACTAACATTGAGCAGCTTCCCTGCCGACCGGAGAGGTGGTTACTGACTTGAAACTGTAGTTTTATTGGCCACTAGGGGTCATTTCCATAACTCCTTCATCTTCCTCTCTTAAAACCTAGTTGCCTCGTGGTTTGAGCATCTTTTCAGGCTTGTTGGCTGTTGGTGAAGCACCTCCAAGAGGAAAAAACGCTGAGAGAAGAAGGAGCCACTTTTGAGATTTTAAGTATTTTTCTCTGTTTATTTGCTAAGTTTTTCTGCATAGCTGCCTAGCTTGAGCATTTTCTGGCTTGTTAAACTTGATTTCTGTATTAGTAGCTGTATTTAGAGCACAACCAAAAGCTGTTTGCTGAATTTCCTGTTTGCACTTAATTTTAAATCGTTTTTCTTAAAACTTGCATATTTTCTGTCCTTGACCTAGCACTCTTGTGTGGGGTCATTTACTGCACTGTTATAACTTGATATTACTTGTGAACCTCTGCTATCTCTGTAAAAACAAAACAAAAAAAAAATCTTGCTTTTTCCCACTTTTCTGAGAGTTAAAAGTTCAGTTACAGGCTTGCTGTTCCTGAACTGTTTGAAAGTTTCTGTGAGGCCATTTTGCTTGGGCTGAAGGAGGGTCTCTGTGTTTATCAGTGGCAGTGACTAACATTGAGCAGCTTCCCTGCCCCCCCGGAGAGGTGGTTACTGACTTGAAACTGTAGTTTTATTGGCCACTAGGGGTCATTTCCATAACTCCTTCATCTTCCTCTCTTAAAACCTAGTTGCCTCGTGGTTTGAGCATCTTTTCAGGCTTGTTGGCTGTTGGTGAAGCACCCTCCAAGAGGAAAAAATGCTGAGAGAAGAAGGAGCCACTTTTGAGATTTTAAGTATTTTTCTCTGTTTATTTGCTAAGTTTTTCTGCATAGCTGCCTAGCTTGAGCATTTTCTGGCTTGTTAAACTTGATTTCTGTATTAGTAGCTGTATTTAGAGCACAACCAAAAGCTGTTTGCTGAATTTCCTGTTTGCACTTAATTTTAAATCGTTTTTTCTTAAAACTTGCATATTTTCTGTCCTTGACCTAGCACTCTTGTGTGGGGTCATTTACTGCACTGTTATAACTTGATATTACTTGTGAACCTCTGCTATCTCTGTAAAAAACAAAACAAAAAAAAAATCTTGCTTTTTCCCACTTTTCTGAGAGTTAAAAAGTTCAGTTACAGGCTTGCTGTTCCTGAACTGTTTGAAAGTTTCTGTGAGGCCATTTTGCTTGGGCTGAAGGAGGGTCTCTGTGTTTATCAGTGGCAGTGACTAACATTGAGCAGCTTCCCTGCCCCCCGGAGAGGTGGTTACTGACTTGAAACTGTAGTTTTATTGGCCACTAGGGGTCATTTCCATAACTCCTTCATTTGTCCTCGGAGGAGTGGTTTAGGGCAGTGACTTGTGGTTTGTTGGCCAATTTGGGTCATTTCCTGTCTTTTCCAGCCCCCTGCTATAAAGCACGCTTTAGCGATTTAGCGCGATTTAGCCCGATTTAGCGCGGAGTTGCTACTGTTGCACACTAGGGCAGCGCCGGTTAAGCGCCGGTTAAGCAGGTTTAAACTATTCGGGCTACCTAAAGTCCACTCTTCAAATTTTCCCTTAAAACTACCTTCCTCGAACTATACTACTGATCTAATCAGCGTATCCTATAATTAAAAGATCATCTCTACTTGACTCCAAGTAGACTATTCTCTATCTGTTAAACGTAGCACTTGCTCCTACAGTACTTATTACCTTGATACGGCACTCTTGTCATAGATAGTACCCCAAAAGGCAACCCCCATTTCTCGGTCACCCACGTCCCCGGAATCTTTTTAAAGTTTTTTGTCTATTCCTTCTAGCATGTCGAGGGATCAGTTGCTAGTGTCCTCTCCTGCTCAGCTGGTGAACCTGGGAATATTGAGGCAATGTTACAATTGCCTCATGTACACTGAACAACCCTCTCCTCCTCCCACAAAACACAAATACATGCGAGAGATGCAACTATACGGCCAAACTGGAGGCTGAGCTCTCTCAACATAGGACTGGCAAGACCAGTCAGGAGGAGAAGGTTACCACACACACTATAGACCCAGTCTCACATATTACCATTACAACCTCAAATCATACACATAAACACACAAAGACATACTCGAGGCTCTGATCAAAAATCTACCAAAACAGCAGAGGCCACCAAAGCAGACACCCAAACAACCACCACCTCAGAACACAACACCTGCAACACATAGACCTCACAGTCAGAGTGTCAAACAGTCACAGCCCTTAAGGCCAAACACAATGCCAGACACACTAGTCATTGGTGACTCCATAGTCAGACACACTGGCGTCCGCTCACCAGACTGAGTAAGGAGAAGGTCACAGTAAGCTGCCTGTCGGGCGCTAGAATCCGCCACATAACGCAAGCACTCAGGTCTCTCAACAGCAGGTACAAATATGATTCAGTCATTGTCCACGCTGGTGTAAGCGACCTGAGGCGTACCTCCTTGGACTACATGAAAAGAGACATTGAGGAGCTCTCTGATTATGTAGCCCAGACAGGTATGACCCTGACCTTGAGCAGTATCCTACCTTCACCAAGAATGATGCCACAATACAGAGATAAGATGATCAGCTTTAACAATTGGCTTAAACACTGGTGTCATTCAAAGGGGATCCAGTGTCTGTCTGCCTGGGATGACATGCTGGACAAGCCACGCTGCTGAGGGACGGCTTGCACCTGTCACCCTGGGATTCGGATATTGGCAAAGGCTCTTGCCACCCCATAGTGCCTTTTTAGGCAAGGCTCAAATTCTAAACCTACCACCCTAGAACACAAAAAGGAAAAAACTAAGGGTAATGCTGCTCAATGCCAGAAGTCTAAATCTCAAAATGCACACTCGAGGCCCTTCTCAGTATGGAGAACATCGATGTCTGTGCTGTGACAGAAACCTGGTTCAAGGCTCCTGAGAGCACCCCAGCGCTATCAGGTTTTACCTCATATCATGCGTTCCGGCCCCAAAATCTGGACAATACCAAGAAAGGAGGGGGTATCCATATTCATCAAGGACACCCACACCTCAAGATTGGTGGCAACGCCGCGATGCATCTGAGACCATCCAGGTGCAATTAACCATAGGCAAGACTGCTCTGCAAATTGTAGCATGTTACAGGTCACCCTCACAAACTCAGGAACCTCACATGGCCTTCCTGAAAACACTAGAGGGATAAATGTATCACCAAACACCATCATACTAGGTGACTTCAATTACCCTAATATAGACTGGGAACACTACTCAAGCCCAAACACCCTAGCCCAAAAGTTCCTGGAATTCATAAACTCAAATGCCATGGAACAACTAGTCACCATCCCCACAAGAGGAGATAACATACTTGATCTCATCATCACGAACATGGGAGCACAATGTTCAACACGAGGTGTACCCCTCACTGGTGAGCTCAGACCACAAACTAATCTCGCTGGAGGTCCTCAGTCCCCCCCCACCTGGAAATAAAAAGACCACAGTAAAGAACTTCTCAAAAGCCGACTTCACACTTCTAAAGACTAGTGTGGTCTCCTTTAAGGCCCCGAGCCGGCGGAAAACAGTACTCAAGCCGCTGAATCACTTACAAATGCCTTCTACCAGCACCTGCAGGACTGCGTGGATAAGGCAATCCCAAGCAAAACAAAGACTCTTTGTACCAAAGGCAAGCGTCCAGTCTGGTGGACCCCAGCCATAAACAAACTCTACAACAAAGGAGGAAGCTACTACAAGATAGAGCAAAATCCTTAAAAGATAAGACACCCTTGATCACTATAAGTAAAAAACTAAGAGCTCTCATAAAATCATCCAAAGCAAATTTGAGAGAAAAATAGCTAAAGACTCAAAAGACAATCATAAGGCCTTCTTTAGCTATGTTAGAAACCTGGGAGGAAACTCCCAGATATGCTCAGAGCTAGTTCAAAATGATGTGAAGATTACTGATCCTACAGACATTGCCAACATACTGGCTGACAGGTTCAGTGCAAACTCTCCCTCCCCCAAAGGAGAGATATCTATACCAAGCGATTGCAGCCCCCAAACATCTCCAGCCCAAGTGAGAACTGCTCTCTCAAAGCAAAAAACACAGCATCCATGGGACCTGATGGTGTCCCCAGCTGTGTGCTCCATGAACTCAATGAGGAATTAAACCCACAGCTAGGACAGCTGTTTAATCAAAGTCTTACCTCTGGATACGTCCAGGAGTGGCGCACTGCAACTGTGGTACCACTTCACAAAGGCGGTGCCTCCACCGACCCTGGAAATTACCGGCCCATTAGCTTGACAAGCCTTATCTGCAAAGCCATGGAGAGGATCATAATGGACCTCATAAATAAAGACATAGGGAATTTGCAGACTTTGGATCCAACCCAGTTTGGCTTTGTCAAAGGCAGATCATGCCTTTTAAACTTGGTTGACTTTTTCGAAACAGTCACCAAAGCCATTGATGACGGAAAGGCAGTCCATACAGCCTACCTCGATCTGGCTAAGGCCTTCGATACAATACCCCATTCGGGTATCATTTAAAAACTCATCAGCTTAAATGTCAACCCATACATCACAAGACGGGTTGCAAACTGGCTGAGTGACAGAACCCACAGGGTCAGAGCTGCTGGCGCCATGTCAGACTCAAAGCCTGTCACAAGTGGTGTCCCACAGGGCTCAGTCCTGGGCCCACTCTTGTTTGGCATCTACTTTTCCGAAGTACAAGCAAACACAGGAGGGTTATGGCTGACAAAGTTTGCAGATGACTGCAAACTGGGCGCCATAGTAGAAAACACATCTGACACAGATATCCTTCAGAAGGGTCTCACAGAAACGGATAACTGGTGCCAGAGCCACGGCCTAAAGTTAAATGCCAAAAATGCATAGTCATACCCTTCGGGAAAAACAAGGTTACCCCTAGCTACCAAATAGGTGGCAATCCACTGAGCACAGAAGAAGTTATCAGGGACCTGGGGACCCAGGTTGATAGTAGTCTGTCATTCGACACCCATGTAGCTAAAGTAGTTAGGAAGACCTTCTACATTGCCCACCTTATCATGAAGGGATTCTCATCTAGATCAAGGGAGGTCATAGTCTCCCTTTACTCATCACTCATCAGACCAATGATTGAGTACAATGCCCCATTCGGAATGTATCTGACCCGACACTTGCAGCAGCTGGAGAGGCCACAAAGTTCCTCACCAAAAGGATAAAGGGTCTCAAAATCTGTCCTATGCTGCCCGACTGAAAGAACTCCAGCTCTATTCAGTCGCCACTTTGCTCAGAGGTGACCTTTGCCTAACATACAAGGCCATGTCAAACCCAGATTTGATGAATATGCTTCACCTCAAAAATCTAGATCCATCAGAGCCACAAGGGCGGAGACTTAAACCTTGACACGGCTATTAATAGGACGTGCTGGAGGGATAGATTCATCACCCAAAGACTCCCTATGCTGTGGAACAAAATCCCGGTACATGTGAGGCAGAGCACCTCGCTGGCCTTGTTCAAGAGAAATCTTGACCAATGGATGGGAGATCGCAGATATACCCCAGGGATTACCTCAGTGTCACTGCTCGACAGAGGCACAGCAAAATAATGGGTATAGTTCCCCATACTAAAGGGGTGGCGTAAGCCACAAAACGATGGGCTAGGCTTGTAAATGCCCTCAGGCAGATAGCCTAGTATGAACCTATGAACCTATGAACCTAGGGGTAGATGGAAAAATGCTGAACAGACATGCACTGCTTTGGGGGAGATATGCAAGCTGGGGCTCTGGCAAACATAGTATGCAGTCGACATACCCTACTGCTCATGTCCTCACACATAGTGGCCAACACAAAGCATCAGTGGCAGATGTACAAAGGTCAGCGATGGTCTGTTAACATGTGGTGTATGTTGCACATACCATGGCAGTGCAGTGCAACAGTGCAAAGTGCATGCATTGTGTTGCAGGTATGGGGCATAGGCTACTAACACAAATGGTGCAATACAGGTATGTATGTTAACCACCACTATAATTGTGTAAGGTGCATGCCATCTGCTATAACACATGCATGCTGTTGTGTGCAACTCAGGGAAGTATGATAACTACCACGATAATTGCCTAAGCTGAAACTATAATTGTCTAAGCTGAATGTCATCTGCCATATCACCTGCATGTAGCATGTGTGTCTGTGTGTGTCTCTGTCTGTCTGTGTATGTCTGGTATAACTTGTAATGTAGTTACAGTTCTTGTCTTCCCCTCACAGGTGTTGATGTAGGTGCATTGCCCTCCTGCGGTCCATGGTCCACCTGATGTTAGTGTCCCCACAGACTATAGCAGTGATGATGATAGTATGATTGAGGCACAGACAGGGTTGTCAGGGGTTGAATCTGTGCCATTGGTTGCCATTCCATCTGTCTGCCCTCATCCTCACTCACAGTTCTTCTGCCTGCACATACCCCATCACCACCGGCAATAAGAGGAAGGACAGTTGGCGGGTGGTAGTATGGAATAGGGAAGTGTGGTGACTATGGAAGGTGTGCCTGCACACCATGATCCCAGTCAACAGACTGGTGATGTCCCACACAGACATGTGTCCAGTGCTGCTTGTAGGAGGACCACTGGCCAACATGTCCCCGTGAGACAAAGCACATCAGCTGGAGTCACCACACGCATGTTTTGGGCTGTAATGGAGACAGAGGCATGTGCTGAATGGCACAACAGAGAAGGTCTCAGGCTTCAGGGGGCTGCTGTTCTTTCATTAACTGACAACATCCAGGCACTTGCAAATGCTCACCATCATCTTGCAGATTTTTTGGCAAGATGATTGGGTGACCTGGTGGGAGTCCTTGACCATGGCATGTCAATCCTCATGCGTGGAATGTCTGTGCTGGAACATCTGGTGGGAGTGAGGTGTCGGGCACATGGACATAGGTCAGCTACATCACCTGCTGAAGGTCTACGTGAACATGCTACTGCACATGCCCACTCCCATAGTGGTGGTAGCAGCAGCAGTGCAGCTGGTGCTGTGCAGTCCACACCAGGACACAGCAAGCAACATGCACATGGTCCTGGATGGTCCCAACAGTGACACGATTCCAGTGGACATGTGTCATCAGACGGTACCCAATCTGGACTTCTGCCTGGTAGTGCCCGTGCAACCCCTGGCAGGTGCAAGTCATGTGGCCGTGGCCAGACACCGTGAACTGTGAACACTGACATACAGTCTGCAGCTGTCAATAATACCCCTGTGTAGGCCTGCCACATGCCAGACCTGTGTGCATGCATACACACACACTGGAAACAAATGTAAGGCACCTCAACACACACATGCATAACATTCACACATGCCCAGTGATATCACAGGCCCTAACACACACACATGATGTCATCCAATGGCACAGCCTAGGCCTCTGGCAAACATTATCACCCTGTGCATATGATGATGCCTGTGCTGCATCCCTGTCATCCACACCATCGGTGAAGGGACATGTTCATATGGTCTGATACACAGGGTGAACATACTAGGTAGGCAATTGTAGATTAATATTGTTGATTAGTGTTGACAGGCAGCAGACATACTATGTATTGCAGTTTTAGAATGCATTTTGTACGTTTGACAGTATGTATCATGTGTAACAACACTAACAGCATGTTGATCTTGATGTTCTGCCTTCCTCTTTCAGGTGCAGGTGCATGTGCCGGGGGATGTTGGTGTTTGCGGGAGTCCCATATGTACATGTTGACTACCCAGAGGTCAGTATGACAATACCTGAATGCACTTTGTAGCTTCCACATCACAGTTATATTCTCCCATGTTTCAATTATGTTTACTGTTCTAATGATACAAGAGCATGATAGCTGTGTAGTAAGCTACTGTGTTCAGAGCCGTCACATCCATAGTGGGTGACATCACAGGTATAGTTACCTGGAGAATGGAGTGGGTAAAAGAGTGGTATGCTGGATGACAAGGGTAAAGGCCAGTGGAAATGGTGGCTTCTCATTGGGAAGCAGTAATACCCACTGCCATGACAGCATGCAAACACAGACACACCCACACACTCAGGGATTCACAGACACAATAACACACACTCTGACACACACACACACAGTTGCCAGTGTTCAGATGAAAACCCCTGCCTATGTGCATATCATCATTATAGTACTACGTAATTACAAGATGCGCCACAGAGATTACACATGTACAGGTAGTTGGAATGGCCTAAGATCGGGGACATCGACAGGGATACTACAGTGCAGTGAGTGTATGTGGGGCAGGGGGTCCATCAGTAGGCTATGTAACAACAGGTTACACCCCAGGGTGTACATGTTAACAGGTGGTTAGTATGCCCGTCTACGATTGATGATATCAACAGGGATGCTAGAATGCATTGAGTGGATGGGGGGAGGGGGTATTAACATTTCACTATGGTAAAATACAGCCTCACTCCAGTAACTGAACAGCCATACACAAGGATAGCCATACACATACACACACACACACACACACACACACACACACACACACACACACACACACACACACACACACACACACACACACACACACACACACACACTGGCATTCACAAAGATATACACCTATGTCATACACATACAGACACTTTACATGTGTGAGGTTTAACCACCTGCCTATGTCTTTCTTTCTACACTTCACTCTGTACTGGTGTCAACAACAGTGTTCAGGAGCATGATAACATGTGAGATGTATTCCCAACCATACGTGACATATATGGACACACACACCCACGCGTGCCAGTACTGTGAATCAAACACCTGCCTATCTCATGATAGGTACTACAGAAGTAAAGCACTATTGCATCTGGTACAATGCTTACTGACTCTTTCCTTTGACAACTGTGCTGATATATGTGCAATATATGCACAGGTGAGGTATTACTGTTGCAGGTGTCATGAGGTTTGCCTTCAGTGTCACCCTTACAGCATTCTACATTGTTTGTCTTCCACTTCAGTTAACAAAACCTGACCTTAGCAGGTACACAGGTTATTGTAGGACTCATTGTAACACACCAGTGAGCTGTCCTCAGTAATCATTCATCTGCAAAGAAGCCCCACCACTTAGTAGTCATGTCCAAACATCTGTCCATACCGCATGTACGGCTTACTGTACTTAGAGCATATCACCATATACAGTTGGTAATGTTGAGGCTGTATTGCAACAGCATGATGTACTAAGACAACAGTCACCTACAGACATCAGACACTGCACACACATGGAATCTACACAAATTTCAATACATGTACACACATGCGGTCTACATCAGTACATGCACTAGCAGGTCAAGAGGATACATTCCACACCTTCCCCACACCATGTGTGAAACATAGCCGAGCATTACACCATAATGGATGTTGTATTCATGTACTGGAAGGACACCACCATTTTCACCGAGTAGCCAAGTGTACATATATTACAACAGTACATATCCGTGTGACACACACAACATTATTCCATGTCATGCTCCTACAAACTGTTACTTGACAGTGCCATGGTGAAGCCAGAGCACTGTAATTGTCAACAGTGAGCACATCATATCTGCCACACACACCTCATGTGTACTGGAAGAGTGCCAGCAATGTGCTCTGTTAGAGCTAGGCAGTACATGCATTCAAGCATGTACGAGGTCTGTGGCTTGTAAACATCTCACTCCAGCATGTACTGGCTATTGTGGTACTAAGGCTAATGTCCAGACAGCACACAGCATGCATGGCTTGCAATTGTTGACATGGGGTATATGTAGGAGCTGTGGCCACACATGGCTGTACAAGTCATGAACATACCACCTGTGACTACTCATGAACATACAGAGCAGAGCTAGATTTCCCTGAGTCTGTCAATACAGGCCTTGTGTAGGTCATATGGTCCTGTTATTTGGGTATGTTTGTAGGCATGCCACATGGGGTGTTGTATGATATGATAGGTGTCATGGGTAACCAGTAGAGAGGGGATATTACCTCTGTCAACATAGATATTGAACCTTATGTACTGTTAGCATGCTATCTGCCATGTACATGTGTGTAATGACTGTAGCCACCTATATGTAGAAAGGAAAATGAAAGCTATGGTAATGTAATTTATGTTGCATGAGTGTGGGATGTACATATCCAGGGCAGGTACAGTTAGGTCATATCCAACCATGAGGGTGTTGTTTACTGGTGTACAGCAACAGTTGACCATGTTAATGCTGGCAACATCCGAGAGACCCTGGTATGTGTACAACTGAGCTAGTTAAAAACAGTGATATTATTGCATTGCATAACACATTATGCAGCTGTGTCTGTACATGGGTACTTTGCACAGTTGATGTAAGCCTAGGTACAGTCCAGCAATTGAGGGTTATCTGGTGGTCTATCATACTATGTCATACCACATATGGATGTGTGTTGGTAGTCTGGGAACAAGGTGGTGGATGTATATGAGGATACAACCTAAAATGCAGCAATTGCCACTGTCACCTGTACCTGATCATCTGTGATGCGTTATGTCGGAGTAGCGGTCTTTACATGTGAGTAGCCTTTATCAATATGTGTACACCACCTCCTGGAATGGGTTATACCACTGTTATGGTCCACATGTCTGGATCTGAGTTATATGGTGGTAGTGCAATTGTGCACTACAGAGCCTTCAGCTAGGTGTTCCTCACTGCACAGATGTCAGTATTCCCCATTGTAGGTTCTACATTGAGCAAATGGATTACTAAAGCCACACATCTAGCACTAGTTAGCATAAGCATCCAATGCAATTGTCATGTAGGTGTCAGGCTGTTATTTCTGTGTGTAGGACATTTGCCTTGGAATGCGGCTATATGGGTAAATGCGACCTAGGTATTATCCACACACATGTGTAACATGGATGCATATGCTCTGTGTTGAAGGATCGTCGATCAGTCATGACAGCCCGGAATGACAGACACTGGACAACCTCATAATAAAAGCAGGACATTGGTATTGTTTTTGTCTAGCAGTTGCCACTCATACCATGACATCACTGCATGTGGCATTAATGTGCTTGGTAACAAATGCCTCATGTAAGGTGACGGACAGAGGCAGAACTTGTGTATATGACCAATGTGAGATATACTTAGGGTAGCAGTCCTGCTAATAATGACAACTACTAACACAGCCAGGAGAGGTCATCTTGACACCTGCACCTCAGTACCATTATAGTTTCATAGGTTCATAGGTTCATACTAGGCTATCTGCCCTAGGGCATTTATAAGCCTAGCCAGAATGTGTTTGGCTTTCGCCACCCATTTTAAATTTATTTTGCTATGCCCTTTTTCGAGGTTAGTATACTGTGCCTCTGTCTAACAGTGACACAGAAGTGATACCGGGGTAAACCTATCTCCCATCCACTCATCAAGATTCCTCTTGAAGAGAGTCAATGAGCGACTCTGCCTAACCTGGACTGGGATTTTATTCCAGAGTGAAGGGAGCCTCTGGGTTATGAATCTGTCCCTCCAGCATGTCCTATTTATTTCAGTGCTGAGGTTCAAGTCTCTCGAGCACGTAGCGCGATGGGATTTGGATTTTCTGAGGTGCAGCATGTCCATTAATTCGGGTTGGACATGGCTTTATCGTCAGGCACAGATCGCCTCTGAACAGGCGGTATGCCACTGAGTAGAGCTGGAGTTTCTTTAACCGGGTAGCATATGGCATCTGTTTGAGCCCTTTGATCCTCTTGGTGAGGTACTTTTGGGGTCTTTCCAGTTGCTGCAGGTGTCTGGTAAGGTACATCCCAAAGGGCATTGTACTCAATTATGGGCCTGACGGGATGAGTAAAGAGGCACGA
Organism: Protopterus annectens; assembly: GCF_019279795.1. NCBI lineage: Eukaryota > Metazoa > Chordata > Ceratodontiformes > Protopteridae > Protopterus > Protopterus annectens. Next base: position 1,128,337,300 of record NC_056733.1, read on the forward strand.
TGACCTCCCTGATCTAGATGTGAATCCCTTCATGATTAGGTGGGCTATATAAAATGTTTTTCTAACCACTTTGGCCACGTGGTTGTCAAATGAGAGATTGCTATCAACTTGGGTTCCCAGGTCCCTAATTACTTCATCTGTACTTAATGGATTACCACCTATGTGGTAATTTGTGGGCACTTTGTTTTTGCCAAAGGGGATGACTATACACTTTTTGGCGTTTAGCTTGAAGCCATGGCTCTGGCACCAGTTGTCTGTTTCTATGAGGCCCTTTTGGAGGATGCTTGTGTCGGCTGGAGAGTCGATTATGGCACCCAGTTTGCAGTCATCTGCGAACTTGGTCAGCCACAGTCCTTCCGTGTTGGCTTGTACCTCCGAGAAATATATACCGAACAAGAGAGGTCCCAGGACTGAGCCTTGTGGGACACCATTTGTAACTGGTTTGGAGTCTGACATGGCTCCAGCAATTCTAACCATGTGGGTTCTGTCCTTGAGCCAGTTTGCAATCCATCTAGTGACATAGGGTTTATATTTAAGCTGGTGAGCTTATCTATAATGCCCGAGTGGGGTATTGTATCGAAGGCTTTTGCGAGGTCCAGGTAGGCTGTGTGGACCACCTTCCCCTCGTCAATGGCCTTGGTGACTGTTTCAAAGAAATCAACCAGGTTTAAGAGGCAGGATCTGCCCTTAACAAAGCCGAACTGGGTGGGATCCAGTGTCTGTAGGTCCCCAATATCTTTATTTATGAGGTCCATGATGATCCTTTCCATAGCTTTGCAGACCAAGCTAGTCAGGCTTATGGGGCGATAGTTTCCAGGATCCGTTGAGGCCCCACCCTTATGGAGAGGGACCACTGTTGCTGTACGTCACTCTTTGGGCACATATCCTGTAGTAAGGCTGAGACTGAACAGTAGTTTTATGTTTGGGTTTAGCTCTTCTTGGAGTTCATGTAGGATGCAGCCCGGGACACCGTCTGGTCCCATTGATGCTGTGTTTTTTGCTTTGGAGAGGGCGGCTCTTACCTGAGCATCTGAGATGTCAGGGGGGCAGCACTCTGCTGGGATAGATATTTGCCCTTTTGGTGGGGAGGGGGGAGGAGAAGTTTGTGCTGAACCTGTCAGCTA
>NC_056733.1:1128343423-1128400923 GCF_019279795.1 Protopterus annectens
ACATACATATATGCTCTTACAGCACACCAACATGTCAGCTTTGTGGCACATGGAATAACTGCATGCACTTGTAATAGTAATGAGTCAGTCAGGGGGTTGAACCCCTGTACTGATAGGTGTGTGACAGATGATGCTTAGGTTTTAGTCTCCAAGCCCTTCTCTGATGTACTTTGTCTCTGTCTGTCCCTCCCACACACATTCTGGTGGATGTGGAGGTGTACACCCGCTCAGCAGCAGCTTGTGTTTTGTAAGTGATGGTCATGATCAGGTGATGGCCTCTGCACCTATTGCAGTCCTCCTCTAGCTGATTGCATGTGGAGCAGCTGTGATGATGTTCCCATAGCCATTTGCATGAAAAACACAGTACAATATCTAGGAACATCATGTTGGTGTTTGCCCATGACAGTCGCTGTGAGTGATACCTGGATCTGGTGCTTGGTAAACGGCATCACAGATGATATCTGGAAGTTCCTCAAACAACATACACAGTGGGAAATAGCCTAAAGATAGGAGGGTGATGTGCCAGACATGACTACAGCATGTAAGTGTAGCTATGCTTCATTGAGACTACTGCCTGTTTAACAAGTTGTGTGTGGTAATGGCTATTCTGCATGTTTTAAAACTGACAAGACAGTGCTCTGTTTGTGACTGACCCCCATCTGTAGGGCCATCTGTGGACTGGTCAGTGTGTGGAATCATTTGTTTCCTGCGTTACTCACTGAACACACATCTGTGAACTGCAGGAGCATAGTGTGATGATTGCGACCAGTACATGGTGATAGTGATAAGTTACTGCCATCGCATCCCTGACTGGACATATGTCACATGAAACAGTGGTATGACAGACACTGTCTTGGGTCCTCAGTGACATGCCAATAATGGGCCACTGTTCATAGCTGCAGTCACAAGTCTTCTACACTTTACACAGATGTCATGCAGTATATGTGCATGTGTTGTGCTCCCTCTGCAAATGTATACCATCTGTTGTGTTGGGTTGATGGTCATATCTATGCATGCTGTTATAAGTAATCCTGAATGCTGTTGACTATTACTAAGCCATATCTGTGTTTAAACTGCAACACCATAGGCTGTATGGATATCCGCGGTGGTGGTGCTGCAATCCGCGGTGGTGGTGCTGCGGTAGCATTGTCGTCTCACAGTAAGACGCTGTCCAGTTCGATTCTCAGCTAGAGCGTCTTCTGCGTGGAGACATGCGTGAATAGGCGTACCTTCGTTGAAGGTTGTGCATCAGGGCTGGTAACGCAGCATGTAAAAATCAACTACCAATCATTAGCAGACTGGAGTTCCTCTGTGGCGACCCCTAAACGGGAAAAGCCGAAAGACACAACAACAACCATAGGCTATATGGATCTGCATAGTCATCCCTTTTGGAAATGCATAGTCATCCCCTTTGGAAAAAACAAAGTACCCACAAACTACCACATAGGTGGCAGTCCCCTAAATATGGAAGGGATCTGGGGACCCAAGTAGATAGTAATCTCACCTTTGATAATCATATTGCCAAAGTGTTTAGAAAATCCTTCTACGTGGCCCACCGAATCACAAAAGGGTTTGCATCCAGATCAAAAGAAGTCATTGTGCCCCTCTACTCATCACTCATCAGACTCATCTTAGAGTACAACGCCCCATTTGGGATGTACCTTACAAGACACCTGCAACAGCTGGAAAGACCACAGAAGTACCTCACCAAGAGGATCAATGGCCTCAAACAGATGCCCTATGCAGCTCGACTGAAGAAACTCCAGTTGTACTCAGTTGCATACCGCCTACTCAGAGGTGATCTCTGCCTGACATACAAGGCCATGTGCAACCCCAAATTGATGGACATGCTCCACCTAAAGAAAACCTTATCCCCTCGAGTCACACGCTCTAGGGATCTAAACCTCACCACAACAATAAATAGGACATGATGGAGGGATAGATTCCTGTCCCAGAGACTTCCCATGCTTTGGAACAAGATCCCAATTTACATTACGCAGAGCTCCTTGCTAACACTCTTCAAAAGAAACCTTGACGAGAGGATGGGAAACAGAAAGTTTACCCCGGGGATCACTTCAGTGGCTCTGCTAGACAGAGGCACAGGGAACTAATCTAAGTGGACGGCGAATGCCAACACATTCTGGCTAGGCTTATAAATGCCTTTGGGCAGATAGCCTAGTACCCACCTATGAACCCATGAACCAATGGAGGTCCAGACAGAACCTCCTGTCCCACTTCAGCTGGCCATGGCACTGGGCACCAGCACATCTGGGGCCCAGCCTTGGACCTCCACCTTTGTTGGCTCTGCGCCACCTTCTGGTGGTACCGCCACTGAGGATGGGGCTTTTCCCCCCTGGGAGCAGGTACAGACAGAAACATGTCCGCTGACATACAGTCTCGGATATAGCACGTAGGGGGCTCAATAAGGGGTTTCAAGGCCAGATACGCCAGCTCATGGGCAGAGTGTCACATTTACAAGGTGAGGCTGCCCCTCCTAGACAGCCCCCAGCACTGCTACCTTTGCAGCTGTTTTGGTGCAGTTATGGCTTGTGACTGCTGAACACCCCTCCCCGTCTGATGTGTATCTCCCCACATGTGCCATATACCGACCCTGTATGCTGTCTTGACTGTCATCCTACCCTACTTATCTTCCACGATCATACCTACTCTCCTTCCCCCACATCCCACTCTCACCCTATGGAAACAAAAGGCCAATTGGTTCCTAGAACAACATTTGCCTCATACATAGCTGTCCATTTCACACACGTGTCCACTGGACACATGTAACCCTTTTAATATGCATCACAACATACTCCAGTTGTCCTCACCCCTTTCTCTCAGGCACATGATCCTAGTATGCACATGACTCCTAAATGTTCCAGGTACATGTGATGCAGGTGACCTCATTGTACACACAACATTACCGGTCCCTCTATGGTTACCCCATTTACCTTTATCATGATGATGATGTCACACACAGTACCTTGCAAGAGTACTGTTCTCACATAATGATTGGACAGGAACTGTTGTGTTAATGTAAATAACATGCACAGAGTGATGTATATGGCCAATGTACAAATGTTTGCGTGTATGAATGACACACGTCTGTCTGAGGGAGTCTTGATATTACATAGGACAACACCACTACATAATACAGGCATTGCTGGTGTTTCCCTTTTCATTCCTTTGTAATGCTTTGTTGTCACATGGGATGTTCCTGATATATCTATATATATGTATGTATCTATATCTGGACATAAACACTCACGCATACATCTACATGATGGAATACATTTCCTATACTGTTGAATGACTACACTGGATGATATGTTTGTGATAAGATCTGATGTCTGTATGTCTGCCATGGCTTAGTGGTAAATCACAATAGCTGTGTGTTCAGGGTCCTGGTTTCGAGCCTTGCAGAGGACATTTATTTTGTTGCTGGGCAGAACAAGGCCATTGGATACAGTTGTGAGTGGGTGTGCATGGGTTTGCACAGAGCTAAGCAATGCTAATCTCCGGTTACAGTTTCTTACACTCAGTTAGCCTCTACATTGCTTTACCAGTGTAATACTCGCATACTGGCGGCCAAACAGGCTTACACCCGCTTGCTCCTGCACTTGCAAATGCACTGCATTTGGTGTTTGCGTCTGACACTCACATCCCTGGGAGGGAGTGAGGACTAGGATATTACCTTTTGATGCCTATTGCATTGGATTATATGCCTACAGTATCGGGAAAGGCTGCCCATTAGGCAACAGCATGCCATTCAACTGTACGGAGTCCACGGCCTGTCCAGAGTTTGATTCATATTATTGGTATGTTCCTCTTACAATCTGCACCCACCTGGCTAATACATGGGAACTGACACTCTTCAATATAAACAAGTAATTGGGTTTTGGTACCCACATCCTTCAGCTGAGTCATGCTACTGCATACCTAATATTCTATCATCTTTCTAAGGTTGTCAGTGGAATATGTGCTGTCTGTCCCTATGAGACCTCTCATACGACTGGGGAAAAATACAAACTGAATCAGGGACACGGTATAACAACATCAGGGACACATTTAAATTATTGGTGCTATTAACCTGACACATTGACAGACTCAGAGCATATGAATTCATACACATTTTCTGAGGTAAATGATGTTTATAACTCTTAATTGTTGTCGTTATTCATTATGTGTAATTCACCACCTTTCCTCCAAATGTCACTAGTTTTAGGAGGGATTAAGTGGGACAGAGTTAGAAATTGAGTCAAAATCAGGGACGTCCCTAGAAATCGGGGACAGGTCAGAAGTATGGTCCCTGTTTGTTCCCCCAATGGTTTAAGTCCTGTCCAGTGGATGGGCTCTTAGGGATTGAGAGGTATGGGCATCAGCTATGCCCATTTCAGAATATTACTTACATCCCCGGGGTGGTCATAATACAAATGCACCAGCCAACACCTGCATGCCTAGGCCCATAATTGCATACCAATAGTTCCTCCACCTGCCACTCCTCTACAGCACTCATCCCTTAATGTGGGTGCAGATGGGGTATAAACACACCACTACACACTGCCCACTTTCCCCGTGTTGGGTCACATGTCGTACGTTGTGTCGACCCATGGGTTATCAGGCTTGCACAACCTACTGGCCTGTGTACATCTACAGCCTGGCTTGATAAGTCATTACCGGGACTGCCTCCGATGATCATTAATTTTTGGTGTCAATGTCTATGTTTCAAGATTAGACCTGGCAGGTCTCTCCCACTGGTAGTATCCTGCCGGTGGTCTGGGAAGCAGTGGTGTGTTTACCTTTATTGTGTGTCTGTATGTCTCACTGGCCTAGCTGGGGGGTGGGGGGTTGATGCTACGTGTTACACGTTTGTTTATTGGACCCCTCACCCTCATATGCACGGCCTGTGAACATATGTAACTCGTAACTGCTGTATCATATCCTAGCTATATACATATATATATTTACAGTCACATATATATATATATATATATATATATATATATATATATATATATATATATATATATATATATATAAAGATCTATTTACATTACTATATACAGATATATCTGTATATGTATGCATACATGCATATTTATATTTTGCTGTCTATATATATATATATATATATATATATATATATATATTTATATATCTCACAACATAGGGGTCTATGGGTGTCTGCATATGTATATATTTATATGTGGGTATGCATCTGTATTCTGTCTCTGTATGTATACATTTGTACTACGGAGAGGGGGAGGCTTATCTCTATGTTGTTATGGGTAGATAAACACAGATATACCTCTACATATATACATCTACATCTGGTTATTCCGTTCCTTGCTATACAGATTACACTTTGCTGCAGTGGGACTCGTAGTGGGTGTGGCAGCTCGTTGGGCAATGCCTCTGCCCAATGAACACATTTGCTTACAGCCCTAGGGCTGTCCATGTAGGCCCACATCAGCCAACACCTGCACACCTAGACCCATAAGTAGCTACCCATAGTTCTCCCACCCACACCTCCTCAACAGCACCCATCCTTACTTTGGGTCCTGATCTGTTCTGGACACACCACTACACGCTGCCCATGCTCCACTTCATGGGACCCATTTCATACAATTGTCTCGGCCCATGGGTCATCAGGGTTTCCCACCCTTGTATTCCGACTATGTATACACCCCAGCCAGAATGTTCAATCTATCACCTTCTTTTGGTCTTGGCAATTTATGGGGTGTCCCGCAAGGGACATTCCTGTCTGTGTTCCAAGATTAGAATTCACGGGTGCACTTTGTACCCCCCGGTTGTATCCTGCCTGTGGTCTGGGGAGCAATGGACTCTTTACATTGTTTGTGTGTATGTTTCCCGTTTCCGGCTGGGGGGGTGGAAGGTCATGCTACGTGTTTCATGTTTCTTGCTTGGGATCCTCACTTCCATTGGCATAGCCTGTGAACGTATGTCATTCCTGTGTGCTGTTTCCTATCATAGCTGTATATCTGTGTATATCTACACACACACACACACACACACACATATATATATATATATATATATATATATATATATATATATATATATATATGTCTGCAACTATATATATATATATATATATATATATATATATATATATATACATATATGTATATATATATATATATATATATATATATATATGTGTGTGTATATATATATATATATATATATATATATATATATATATATATATATACGTGTGTGTGTGTGTGTGTGTGTGTGTGTGACTGTAAAGCAATGCATACCACGCGCAAACACACTTACACATGCTTACTGCTGTTTATATATGCTTGAATCTGCTTACTACTGCCTTATTCATTATGACACTGACACTTCACTCCAGTTAACTTTTAATTGATATTTTGCAGGTTATACAGCGGACAGATGTCGCATTATGTTCATGTACAGGTTACAGATGGTAAATGGTATGTGATGCAGTGGGATTTGGGACGGGAATGTCTGTTCGTTAGGCGGTTGCTCTAACCAATACAGTATTGCTGTGCTGCTTCATTTGCATATATACCCATATACCCATGGCTCCTGGTTCCCCAAACACACACCCCAATGTCTCCCTAACACTGTAGTCATCCATTCTCCAGTTGGATTCGCGGTATATCCACACCACTACACATTGGCCACTCCCTACTCCTATAGACCCATCCCATCGGTTGACTCACTCCACGTATCCTCAAAACTCCCAAACATTTAGTCCACAAACATTGGTGACATGAGCGACCAAAAGAATACTATTCATAAATTTTGGGTTGTCCCACATGGGACACGCATGTGTTTATGTCAAGATTAGACTCTATTCTTCATTACATCCTTACTCCCGTTAACATGACACATGAGAGCCTAATTATGTACGTGTTCGGCGTATTTCTTTTACAAATAGACTGGTTTAGTAATTGGCGTTGCCGTAGCAGGCAGATCACAGGAATGATTTTATGTGTGGGAAAGTCCTCACATTTGATTATTTTCAGCACAGCACTGACTTCGGACATTGTACACACTTCAGCGTTTTAACAGTTTCATCCCGTCCCTCTACTGCACAACCTATTATTCTATCTACTGTTGAGGTTTCTAAGGGCACATTCATGTTATTTATGTCTGCAAATGGCATGAATGTGTTACAGAGAATATACTTCTACATATTGATGTCTGCAAGTGTGTATGCATATATACTTATAACGAACTTGTTGACCTCCACGGGGCGGTCCAATTAGAACCAGCCCATCCAACCCTGGCATGCCTGGCTACATAATTTCATACCCATAGTTCCTCCACCCCACCCTTGTTCAAAATATACACATACCATCCATTGTCCACTTGTTATCGCAGCCATGACACACCTCCACACATTGCCCTCTCCCGAGCGTTAAGGGCTATACACGTATGTTTTCCCAACCCATGTATTCTCAGGCTCTCCCACCATTTAGTCCTTGAACATACCTGCCCTTGCTTGTGTAATGGTCGGATGGCCAAATGGTCTATCAGTTTTTGGATAGTCCCACCAGGGACTACCCTCTGTGTGTAAAGTAGACTTAGCAAATCAACAATGTTACTCCCACTGGTAATATCCTGCCTGTGGTGTGAGTAGCAGTGCTTTGCTCACTCCTGCCCAGCTGGATATGACATACGCTGACAGTGCTATATAATACTGGGGTTGCTGTTAATTCCCTTCTCATTCCTTTTGTATGCTTTATTGTTACGTCGGTCTTTCTTCATAGATATATATATATATATATATATATATATATATATATATATATATATATATATATATGTGTATATATATATGTATATATATATATATATATATATATATATATATATATATATATATATATATATATAATATATATATATATATATATATATATATTCTTATATACATTTCCTATGCTGGGCACTGCTTAGACCCACGCAAGGGCACTCAGACATGCTTACTGGTACTTATATGTGTTTACTGCTGCTTATTTGTGCTTACACCTGCTTATACATACCTTATTCATTATGACAGTGCCACTTTGCTTGAATGATATTTAAAGATATGTCGGTTTTATGGCAAAACAACATTCATTCCACATGGAAAATTATATGTGCTATTGTTGGGCTCGAACCGTGAATCCCTGTTTGCTAGGTGAATGCTCTAAACACTACACTATTGACATTTACATTGATTCTGCATGTTTTTCTCTATTTGAATGAATATGATGTGTAAGCTATGCTTGGCAGAGGGGAGCGACATGCAGACATGCTGCGCTTTTCTTACACCTTAGATATTGCAGCAATTCAAATGTATAATAGGGACACGGGGAATCTAATAGTGAAAGTTCTAGGGACAGGGCTCAACATTCCACTATGTGCTTGTGTGTTTACTACTTCTCTTTTATTTCACTGTCTGTGGACACTCTTGTATGCTTAGCATACATTTCAGTATCCACTGACACTGAATTACTGACTTACTAATAGGGGCGGGCTCTACAAGTAGGCATAGTATGTTTTGCAAGTGTCGGGGCATGTTTATACCTCCGTAGAGGACTTGTACATGCCCCCTGCACTTGCATATGTTTCCTGCGCATGTCGAGGGTGCGGCGGCACGCCCTCATACATATTCATATGGCGCTGCTGTGCCATCTGTAGTGAGGACGCTCGGCACAAGGCTAAACATGTCCTTGCGCTGAGCTTCTTGAATCCCGGGGATAGTCTCACATCATACCCTTAGTTAGGAATAATCGGGAGCATTGATAATTCATTAACCACATATCTTTGGAATGTAGGAGGAAATCTGAATTCTTGGCTAAAGTCAACAAGGACTCAGAAGAAGTCTAAAAGGTCCATCTGCCCTGGATGTTTTTATTACACCATCACTTTATTTTTTAACTTACTGCTTCTCTGGATTTTGGGTATGAAGTATGCTTGAGGTGGCATTCATGGCAGGTATTTTGTCACTGAGTCAGTGAACTGCAATTTTTTAGATGGTCTCTGTAAATAAATTATCTAATTATTCATAGCACTGTACTATGCTGTCTCATAGATGAGGAAAAACTCATCTGGTGGGGAGAGGAAAAGTTCTCTACTTAAAGGGATAGTAAGGAATGCCCCAACAGCCTAAGCACTGTCTTTGTCCCAGTGGAATGGAAAACAGCTACTGTCATCTCTTTGCACAAAGCAGGGGGGAGCATCCACAGACCCTGGGAACTATAGACCCATTAGCCTGACCAGTCTTATCTGCAAGGCCATGGAATGAATCATCATGGACCTTATTAACAAAGATATAGGAAATCTCCAAATGCTTGATGCTACCCTGTTTGGCTTTGTCAAGGGGAGATCATGTCTGTTAAACTTGGTGAACTTCTTTGAGACAGTCACTAAAGCCCTAAACGAGGGCAAATTGCATACAGCCTACCTAGACTTAGTGAAGGTCTTTGACTCAATTCCTCATTTAGGCATCATTGATAAACACACCCAGCTGGGTATCAACCTATATATTGTCAAGTGGGTTGCAAACTGATTCACTGATGGAACTCATATAGTCAAAATAGGGGACTCCACCTCCTCCAGCAGACCCGTAACCAGTGGTATTCCACAAGGATTGGTTCAGGGATCCCTACTGTTTGGAATCTACTTCTCCGAAGTACAGGCTAAAACTAAAGGACTGTGTATGACAAATTTGCTGATGACTGCAAACTGGGAGTGATCATTGAAACCCCCTAGTGATGTCAAGATCCTGCAAGAAGGTCTTATGCAGACTATTGACTGGTGCCAAGTCATGATCTTAAACTTAATGCAAAACATGCATTATCATCCCCTTTGGCAAAGGTGATGTCCTGCAAACTACCACATCAATAGCAATACCTAAGCACACAGTCAGTGGTGAGAGATCTGGGCACACAAGTTGACAGCAACCTTAACTTCGATCATCATGTCTCCACAGTGGTAAGAAGGGCATTTTATATTTCTCATCTCATAAGTAAGGACATTGCCTCCAGAAAAAAGTGGTTATAAACCCCCCCCCCCCGTACTCTTCCTCATCAGGTCAAGAATAGAGTACAACGCTCCCTTTGGTATGTTCCTTTCTAAACATCTGTAGCAATTAGACAAACCACAAAAGTTCCTTACAAAGAAATTTCAGGGTCTTCAAGATCTGCCTTATGCAGACAGACTGAAATCATTTTCACTTTACTCTGTGTCATACAGACTGCTCAGAGGTGACCTGCGCCTTGCATATAGAGCAATCTCTGACCCAGCTTTTTGGAAATGCTGCATGTTCACAAGTGAAATGGCACATGGGTCACTCACTCAAAGGACATTAACCTGCAGATGACATCAACAGAACTTGCTGGGGAGACAGATTTGTCTCACAGAGGTTGTCTCATCTTTGGAACATTCTTTCTATTCATGTTAAACAAAGCCCCTCATTGACCATATTTAAGAGCAATTTGGATGTCTGGATGGGTAACTGGAAATTTACCCTGGGTTTCCACCTGTGTCTCTCTTGGACAGGGGTAATAGGTGCTGATTTTAGTGTCTACTTCAACCAGACACCCTTGGGAACATGGGTTGAAATTGGCTAGGCTTGTAGGGGCCCTGGGGCTGTTAGCCTAGCAACCTCCTATGATACTATGATCATTTGAACAGCAAACACCCATTATAAATTCATCATCAATGTCTTTCATTTATTCACAATCCAGAGACTTGGTGAATGATACCAGACTCAGTATCAGTTTTCTAGTTCCTGTATCTGTTTTCCTAAGTTTAATGCATCAGTGTTGCATAATGGTAATATATGAACATTTTCGCTCTTTTTCTTTTTCTTTCTTATTTTAAATACGCTTAAAAATGTAATATCTGTTTGTTGAGGTGTTAAATTCTTTTGCATTTTTGTCAAAGAACTTTTTATTGGGGAGTCATAACATAACTATAACAAACAAACAGTTTTCATGTACACTGAATATGGGTCTACTTTGACCCATCAAAATTACGTTTCAACAAAAGAGAATCAGGCAAACTCTTTTTTTACAAAAGTGAATTTTTTCAAAAATGCACTTTAGTGAATGAGAAATAACCCAAAACAAAAAAAAAACACAAAAACCCCCCACAACACAACACTAACCACATTCATGCAGGGGGCCAAGCCCCCCTGCACCCCCTAAACCCAGCTACTTTTATATTCTCACTCCGAGATCACACTAGAGTGGGGAAAAGGGAATATATTCCCTTGTCCCCACTGTGCCACAATCTAAGCAACACTCCCCATGGCTGTTCGCTTAGTTGCTTTTTTGCAAAAGTGCATTTTTGAAAAAATGCACTTTTGCGAAAAGGAGTTTGCCTGATTATGTTTCGTTAAAATGTAATTTCAGTGGGTACGAGGTAAACCCCACTGAATGTACAAAGCAAGAGCAGTTATAGAGAAAGATGAACTTCACATAATATTAACTCATTAATGTTCATAGGTGTGTACTAGGCTAATGGTCCTGGAGCCTTTACAAGCCTAGCCCATAGAAGTGCCCTGGCATCGTGCTGCCTGATGTCTCATACATCTTAATCTTAAAGGTGGTCCTCACAAAAAACATCCACAAAAGTGAGGGGTTTAACAAAGGTCAATTATGTGATGCTATTATCTTCCCACTAAGTAATGTATTAGCAACACAAATTAAATTATGGGCAAAATGAATCACTTCAAATTAGTTTACCTCACAAACTAACTTATGAACATTTTTGATTGACTCAAGTAGCAACTTATTCATCTAAAGCGTACTTAGTTGGTGTAACAGAAATGGTAAAAAGAGGTAACGTCATTGACTAATAGGCACGTGGATCATAATTTTTTCCAGAAGAAAGATCATGATTGTTTGGATACATTAAGAAGGACAAAATAGCACCAATTAATATTTGATAGTTTACAGCCCCCATATGATTTTAGTTCTGTGAAGTTGTGTTAAGTTATTTTAATCAGTTTGGGAGCCATATAAATCTTAGGGCTTTGGTATACAGTGACTTAATTTTTGGAGAATGGGCCAACAAAAAGTGTTTGCATGTGCCTGGAGAGGGGGGGATCTATATCACATTGCTGAAAGCTTAATTGAGCAAATCGCAATTTTATTGAACATAAGTTAGTGAAAGCTCAATTAAGCGAACGATCATTTCAGTGACAATTTTCCAAGGGAAAGGACATGGTTGCCCATCATCTGGAATTTGCCCTTTTCCCCGCTGTAGTGCAATCTTGGGTATATTTAGTTGGGGGGTGGGGGTGAAGCCCCCACTTTGCAGAGTTTTAAATTTTGCTGTGTTAGTTACAGTGAGTAGTTGGCCCTCTATTTTTTCCCTTGGAAAATTTTAGCTGAAACAGTCATTCGCTTAATTGAACTTTCACTGAATTGGGTTTGATAAATAGCGATTTGCTCAATTAAGCTGTCGACAATGTGATATAGACCTGTCTGGGGTGACATTAATTTTGATAATTGCAGCTTTGGATATCAAAGAAAATTTCATATTTTTTTCCATATAACCTGTTAAATCACTTTTAAGCATTGAATTGTATTATCAAATAAGAAATTTCAGTTATTCTTAGAGAATGTATTACTAACATACACACGTCGTTGTAATATTTAACTCAGATAAGTCAAACAGATTATTAAATGTGTAATCATCATGAAGTGGGACAGTAACTGAAATAAGATGATAAAGAGTTTCACTAACTGAAAGACTTTTATGAATACTGTTATTCTGGGAGGGAAACATGTCTTCATATCATCTAAAAATGCTATGAAATGAAACAGGAAACTATTTCTGCAGGGGTGGGGGAGAGATGCAGCTTTGCCGGCTCACCTCTTTTCAGAAAGAGGTCATGGGTTGTGTGCAAATGGTTCAGAGTCCAGTGGCACCATCAGAGAGAGTGGTAGCCTTTCCTGATGCCAGTTGCATGCAGAACAGTAATGCAAGCGATGAGCATAAGAAGTGGTAGATAAGACCAAAAAAGGAAAACAACCCATCATAGCTGCCTAAATGGCAACATATCTTGGTCAGCTATCACCTCAGGGAGGAGGGAATAAATTGGCCTGCTAGCTGAGACAGGGTTTGATGGTCACTGGCAGCAGGGGAAAAATGCCCCCTCCCCCCGTAAAAATAAAAATTCAAATCACCATGTCTTTGTGACATGAAATAAAACTTTAGACTCTTGTGAAAATCTGTACTGGCAAAAGGAGGAGATTCAAATAACAAAGAAGAATGCCATGAGACAGACATAAAGAGGTACAAACCCCAGAGAAGGCACTTCAGCTGGGAACAGTCAGAGAACTAAGTGCCATGAGACAGACAGAAAGAGGTACAAACCCCAGAGAAGGCACTTCAGCTGGGAACAGAGCCAGAGAACTAAGTGCCATGTGACAGTCAGAAAGAGGTACAAACCCCAGAGAAGGCACTTCAGCTGGGAACAGAGCCAGAGAACTAAGTGCCATGAGACAGACATAAAGAGGTACAACCCCCAGAGAAGGCACTTCAGCTGGGAACAGAGCCAGTGAACTAAGTGCCATGAGGCAGACATAAAGAGGTACAAACCCCAGAGAAGGCACTTCAGCTGGGAACAGAGCCAGAGAACTAAGTGCAATGAGGCAGACATAAAGAGGTACAGACCCCAGAGAAGGCACTTCAGCTGGGAACAGAGCCAAAGAACTAAGTGCCATGAGACAGACATAAAGAGGTACAACCCCCAGAGAAGGCACTTCAGCTGGGAACAGAGCCAGTGAACTAAGTGCCATGAGGCAGACATAAAGAGGTACAAACCCCAGAGAAGGCACTTCAGCTGGGAACAGAGCCAGAGAACTAAGTGCCATGAGACAGACATAAAGAGGTACAAACCCCAGAGAAGGCACTTCAGCTGGGAACAGAGCCAGAGAACTAAGTGCCATGAGACAGACATAAAGAGGTACAGACCCCAGAGAAGGCACTTCAGCTGGGAACAGAGCCAGAGAACTAAGTGCCATGAGACAGACATAAAGAGATACAAACCCCAGAGAAGGCACTTCAGCTGGGAACAGAACCAGAGAACTAAGTGCAGTGAGGCAGACATAAAGAGATACAAACCCCAGAGAAGGCACTTCAGCTGGGAACAGAACCAGAGAACTAAGTGCAGTGAGGCAGACATAAAGAGATACAAATCCCAGAGAAGACATCACAGCTTGCAGCAGAACCAGAGAATTAAGTGTTGTAAGGCAGCAATCATAACTGCAACACACCCATGCCACCACAAAGTAGCTAAATGGCTGAGTTTTAAAAAGAATCAGCCCCAGTCCATCCACAACCATTAACCCGTTTGCCTCCATTGATCCATTCATTCCTCTGAACCCCAAGAATCCTAGAACATCAAAAATAGGTGAGAACCAGGGGTAAAGGTATCACCAAATAGGTCTTAATGATTTCTTGTATGGGTCTAAATGGAAAGGGTAGTACAATTCTGCCACAATGGACAAGAGTAAGTGAACACTTTCTGATATCCTTAGTTCCAGCTCAGTGCATTCATTCTGCTTGGTGAGCTATCACTTCCCAGACCTCTACATGGAGGAGCTCCTTTGGAAGGACCCTGCCAATGCTGTCTATCCGGGATGGATGAACAGGTAGTGGTCACTTATTTCCACCTCTCCCCTACCATCTCCTCTAACACCCAGGCTACTAACGAAACCTAGGATGCCTGGGGCATAGTCAGAGGCAGAATGTCTATGTCACACATCTGAACACAAAATTGTAGATTTATTATTAATATTTTCAAAATTATAGACCAACAAGTGAATCAGAAATCCAACTGCAGTGAGCAATCATATACTAACTTTTACATCACCATGCCCCTGATGACAGACTATCATTTCCAGGTTACCAGCTTCATTTTGTAAACCTCTGCATATCTGCTGATTTTTCTGAAACTGTGATTTTCCATTTTTGTTCTGTAGTCTTTTTGTAAAATGAATACAGAATGAAGACACGAGGCATGTGGGATACAATAATTTATCAGAAAATACTTACAGTTAAGGAAAGAATGTATAAACACCACAAGTTAAGTAGTTATTGAGTTGTGAAGTGACCAAAACATTTCTATCACATAATAATACTGTACACTGTTCTAATTTGCTACAGATGGATACCCTTGGAAGATGATAAAAGTGAGTTTCAAGTAAAGATGTGTACCTTTGTTCTTTTTACTTTCAGACCTCTGGAATTGTTTAAAAGCCTAGAGCAACTACTGTTTCATATGCTTCTCATTGGATTCCTCTCATGCTTGATTCATGGATTTTTAACTGCAGTGAAAGCTGAATTCATGCAGAACAGAAATTAACAAGTAATGTTATTTTGTTATTTACAAAGGCTTGACCTCCAACAGTATTATACATAGTAACTACCACTGAAGCAACTTGAAAAGCAAACTAATCGTAGTTATATTTTGACGTAATTATTAATTTTTGAGACAAGCAGAATATCATTTTTACTGATCCCTGTGCCATAGCTGCATGCACTATACACGAGACATACTTTCTTAACTATTTACCCACCTAAGTTTTAATGTGCACATAATACCACTTGGGTTTAAACTCTTAATTTAGTTACTATGCAGTCAACAAGTTTTCCAATATACAATAATTTAGACTAAATGTAACTTAATAATTTGGGTAGGAACAACAGGGAAATTATAGATTGGTGGTTGACATAATAAATGATGCTGCCAAACCTAATTTCATTGTTGGGTACTAACTGCATGTAGAGGGGCAGTCCTTTCTCAGCTAACTCAGCTTATCGTTTCTCATCTTTGATAAGTAAAGCGTTGCCTAATCATCTTTCTCAGATACATAGGTAAGCAAGCAAGAATGCCTGACAGGATGGATATTAAGGGAAAATAATAGACCACCCAATGGTTCTGTGAGGCATAAGTGGGTTTGGCATAATGGTTAAGCCCCTTCACCTCATAGATATAAGGTACAGGGTTTGTTTCTGATCTCATGTTACTGCCTAAGATTAAAATGGCCATTCAGACAGTTAGCCTAATATTCAGGTATGAATACTGCAGAATGTAAGTAGTGCTGAAAGCTATTAAAAATTCAGATGACTTGAGAGCTTAGGTGTTACATGCAAGTTTTGTAATGCTAACAGTAAGAAAAAAGATTTAATTTTAAGAAGGAAATTAAGACATGGTGTTTACGGAAGAGGTTTTAAGAGTAAGTGAAAATCATTATGCCGATAACAGCCCATGAACTGCTGATTATTTCTAGTAAGGCAGATGTTTTAACTTGCTACGTTTCATGCATAAGACACCTTTCCTAGGCTCACTGTAAAGTCTGGCTGAGAATGCCCTTAACTGAATCAAAAAAATATGTGCATGTTAGTTTTGTCTGTCTAGTCTGTAACACTAAGGTAGTGATTGTGTTATGGGCTGCCTAGCACCACACTGCTTTGTGCACCAGTATCTTATTTCAACAAGTCAAGATATGGGAAGCGATTCTTGCTTTATTTCCTTAGAAGAACATCTGAGGCTGTCCGTAATGTTAAAAGAAAGGGAAACAAGAATGAAGTGAAAGAATATGATGCTGCATAAAAGGACGAATTGGAAGTGCTCAGCAAAAACGTAAAGTCATCCTGGGCCGTTATGAACTCTGAAGGGCACCTCAGTTGTGCTATACACATGTTCTATGAGGAAGGGGGCATGCTGTGGGCACCTGAGGAAAGGGCATGCTGTGAGCATCTGAAGAAGGGCCATGCTGTGGGCACCTGAGGAAGGGGGCATGCTGTGGGCACCTGAGGAAGGGGCATGCTGTCAGCACCTGAGGAAGGGGACATGCTCTGGGCACTTGGAACAAGGAGGCATGCTGTGGGCATCTGAGGAAAGGGGAATGCTGTGGGCACCTGAGGAAGAGGGCATGTTGTGGGCACCTAAAGAAGGTGCATGCTGTGAGCACCTGAAGAAGGAGCATGCTGTAGGCACCTGAGGAAGAGAGCATGCTGTGGGCACCTGAGGAAGGGGGCATGCTGTAGACACCTGAGGAAGGGGGAATGCTGTGGGCACCAGAGGAAGGGGACATGCTCTGTGCACCTAAATAAGGGGCATGCTGTGCTTACTAAGCATATGAAAGAAACTGGAACATTTTAGGTAGAAATGCTTTTCTTGGATTTATTCTGCTCTCGAATGAAAAGAAAATCTCAGCAAAAATTCTTCCCTTGGATTTGTTCTGCTGTCATATGTGAAGTAAATCCCATTAATTGGGTATTACTACATCCAGGATGCTATTTATTCATTTTTATTTTGTAGCATTATTTTTGCTGTGTGGGAAGGAGGAATTTCTTTTTTTTAAAGATGCATTTTAATTTCTCATTTTAAATTTTGAATAACTAACCCAAGTTGTGTTTCAAATGATTATCAGACTGTATGAAAGGAGTTTGCTTTTCCATGTACATACGTTCTTATGCTTATATAAATATTTAACATAAGAAAACTCTATCGATGAATGGAAGTCATTGTTTTGCAGTGCAGTTACATTAGTATTATTATATCAACTGGTAAAATGCATATAATACTTTGAAAGACATGGAGTCTTTTTGACTGATTACATGATATGGAAATCTGGGATCGGCATATATTGCACACTGTGTCAGATAATTTATTTGGTTGCAATAACCACATCTGATGAACACTATTCTTTACATGTTGTATTAGACCAGATGTCTGGAGTAAATGTTGTTACCTTATTATTTTGCTAGGAAGATTTCTTTCTATAAGCTGTCTTTGGAAACATTGATAGATTAATGAACTGACTCAAAGCCAAGTTAGTCAGGATGAAGAATCCAAATGGGTCAATATCAAAATAAATAAATAAATAAATACACAGGACAATGCCTCCACAATTGCCAAGCAGAAAGCTGTATCTTTCAGCAACTCACATATTGTAGGTCAACACCACCCCCATAAAATAACAAAATAAATGTAGAATGCACTGTTGACTGAGCACTTCTATCCATTTCATTCACAAAGACTTCAATAGGCTACAAAATTAATTAATTCATTTTATTTTACTTTGGTTTTGTTTGTCTGACAGGGTTTAGAAAAAAAAGTCCTTTTCAGTGGAGACCAGGGGAGAAAAACTCCAACATACTGAAAACATTTTTACATAGACATTTGATGATATACATAAACAGGCACTAAATACTATTCATTAACAACTAAACTTGATTACATTCACATGAAAGTAGACACCATTATCACGGTATAAAAGATACTTATGCATTAGTAGATGTTGAACATTGAACATTTGAAGAGATGTAATTAATGATTTTGAAAGTTAGATAATAGATTAAGTGATCAGTGCTTAGAAACTTAAGAAAATTGTAGATGAGCAATGCTTGTTAAGCAAATTCAATGACAATTCTGTATGTGTGCATATATTGCTATCATACAATTTACATTAGAAGCACAGAGGTGTGGGAGTGAGCAGTATCACACAGTGGAGTATATAGCTGGGACATGATAGTTCATAGGTTCAAAGGTATTTACTAGGTTAATGACCACAAGGGACTTTTTAAGCCTAGCCATGCATCCCAAATCTCTGACAAGTCCTGATACCTTTGATAAGTGTAAGCATGGGCCTGGGAGATGAACCATTTACAGTTTACCTGTTTACATTAGAGATATAGATGCCAAACAAGAGATGAATTTCTAGTTTCCCATCCAATTGTCCAAGCTGCACTTGAATTGGGTTAAAGAGGAACTCAGCTTTGCATGTATGGGGAGCTTGTTCCATAGATGGAGTGGTCCCAGGGATACATGCCTATCTTATCCAGCAGGTCCTATTTATATCACAGGCAAGGTTTAAGTCTTTAAAATGGGTAATTCTGGTACTGTTTGTTTTGTGGATATACAAAGGGTCCATCAGAGTGGGGTCTGACAATGCCCTATATGCCAGGCATAGATATCCCCTCAAAAGCCTGTAGGAGAACAGAATACAGGGATAGGGCCTTGAGGCAGTCTGCATGAGCATATTACTTATGCCCTGTATTCTTTTAGTGAGGAACCTCTGTGTATGTTCCAGTTGTTGGATATGCCTGGTTAAGTAAATACCAAAGGGTGCATTGTACTCAATGATAGGTCTGATGAATGATGAATATAGTGGAACAATGACTTCCTTGGACTTAAATGTCATATCTTTGTTTATAAGTTGCACACCATAGAATGATTTCCGCACAACTGTAGACACATGATGATCAAAGCCTAGATTACTATCTATGTGTGTCCCTAAGTCCCTGACTACTGGGTCAACTCTAAGGGGCATGTTGTCAATATGCTAGAAGGCATTATAAGAGATCTGGGAACACAGGCTGACAGCAACCTCACTTTTGACCACCACATTGCCACTGTGGTCAGAAAGTCCTTCTATGTGGCACATATCACTACTAAGGGTTTTGCATCCAGGAAGAAAGAGGTCATTGTCTCCCTCTACTCTTCCCTCACTAGGCCAATCATAGAGTACAATGCCCCATTTGGCATGCACCTCACTAGACACCTGCAACAACTGGAGAGGCCACAAAAGTACCTCACAAAGAGGATCCTAGGCCTTAAACACTTGTCCTATATGGACAGACTCAAAAAACTCCAACTGTTCTCTGTCTCATATCGTCTACTTAGAGGGAATCACTGCTTGACTTACAAAGCAATGTCTGACCCAGCTCTGTTAGAAATGCTACATCTAAAGAAATCCCAATCCCTCCACACCACATGCTCCAGAGACCTCAACCTCATTACCACAATCAACAGAACATGCTGCGGGGACAGGTTCATAACCCAGAGACTGCCCATGCTATGGAATAAACTTCCCATACATGTCAAGCAGAGCACCTCACTGGCCCTCTTCAAGTGAAATCTTGATGAGTGGATGGGAAATAGAAAATTCACTCTGGGGATCACTCCAGTGGCTCTATTTGACAGAGGCACTAGGAACTAAGGTCAGGTGGCACAATGCCAGGGTAATCCTATGGGCTAGGCTTGTAAAGGCTCCAGGGCCATTAGCCTAGTACATAACTATGATCCTATGATAGTTACCATGGATGGATGACTTCCCAAAGGATACTATTATGCATTTCTTGGCATTTAGTTTTAGTCCATGGCTCTGACACTAGTTATTTATTTGTGTCAGTCCTTCCTGGAGAATATTTGTGTCAATGTGAGATTCAATGACAGCTCCTAATTTGCAATCTGCAAATTTAGTCAGCCAGAGACCACTGACAGTGGCCTTGATGTCTGTAAATGCCAAAAAGGATCAGTCCAAGGACTGATCCCAGAGGAACTCCACTTGTGACTGGCCTCTTTGTAGAGGTGGACTCCCCATTTCTGACTTTCTGGGTCCTGTCTGTGAGGCAGTTGGCTATCCAATGGGTGACATACAGGTTTATACCTAACCTCTTAATTTTGTCAACAATGCCTGGGCGGGGTATTGTGTCAAATGCCCTAGCCAGGTCAAGGTAGGCAGTGTGAATAATTTTGCCCTCATACATTGCTTTGGTGACCTTCTCAAAGAAGTCCACCTGGTTGAGTAGGCATGATCTGCCCTTGATGAAACCAAACTGGGTTGGGTCCAGTGTCTGAAGGTTTACTATATATCTATTGATTATCTACATGATAATTCTTTCCATGATTTTACGTATAAGACTAGTGGGACTTATGGGTCTGTAGTTTCCAGGGTTGGTAGATGGCCCACCTTTGTGCAGAGGAATGACTGTTGCCTTTCTCCATTCATGAGGTATGAAGCCTGTTTGGAGGCTACAGTTAAGTAGTAGTTCCAGAGGCCCTGATAGGTCATGTTTCATGCTATTTAGAAGGCATCCTGGGATATTGTCTGGTCCCATTTATGCAGTGTTCTTGGTCTTAGAGTGATCATTAAGGATCTGTTCACTAGTGATAGTAAGGGGGGGGTTATATTTGATGATATTTCCTGAGGGAAGATTGAGGGGGAGAGAGGACTAAATTCGGAGTTGAATTTATAAGCCAGGAGGTTTGCTATATCTTCTGGCTCAGTATAGGTGGCTCCATTTGCAATGAGCTTTTCACACAAATGCATAATGCCTTTGAGGTTGTGGACATAGCTAAATAATGCTTTGTGGCTGTCCTTGGCCTGGGAGGCCAAACTTACCTCAAATTTGGCTTTGGTAGACTTTATTTGTCCTCTAAGGTGTTTATTTAGTTTGATGAGAGTGCTTTTATCCTTCTGGGTGCTGCACCTCCTAATTGTTGCCATGATTTTCTTCCTCCTGTTATACATGTAAATACTATTTATTAACAATTTAACATGCATTAGCAAATTAGATTACATTCATATGAAAGCAGTAAAACTAGTTAACCATTGGTGAGGACTGGTTGTGGGACATAGCATTCTGAATGAAGAGATGTGTTTTTTCAAGGTAGAAGTGACATTTTTTCCTAGAGCTGTACAGGAGCAGATCCACTGATTTCGTAGGTGAAGTTTAGTTGTGTTTTAAATTATTTTAAATTCTGAATGCATTTCTTAAAATGTAGAGAGTCACCTGCAGTATTAGATGTTTTGGTTATAGTGATGAGTGATTTTTCCCCGGAGTGCTTTTTTTAATCAGCAAAAAAGCTCTGAGATCTAAAGGAAAAAAAAGAGATTTATTTTGACATAAAGCATACATTGGGAATGGGTCTATATTATAAGAGCGAAACTTTAGGTACTCAAATACCTAAAGCTTGATCTGTAAATGTCGATAGCTAAAAACTGTGAATGGCCACTTTCACACAGGGAAAGAATTCGCTTGGCCATTTGGCCATATGAAAAAAATAAAACTTTTAAACTCAAATTAAGTGGGGGGCTTCACCCACCACACCCCCCCAATTAAATATACCAACTCTGACATTGCTCTACATTTGACAAAAGGCTAAATTCCACATAACGGCCAAGCAATTCTTTCCCTGATGAAAAATTTGCTTAAGTGGCCATTCGTAGTTTTTAGCTTTCGATATGTACAGATCGAGCTTTAGGTATTCGAGTACCTAAAGTTGCAATCTTATAATATAGACCCTTGGGAACAAACCTAAAGTCTGGAAGAAAGTTGAAAGTTTAATCTCCAGTAAGACATAGCTTCTCTGAGAGTCACTCAGTGATATGCACATTTAAATACTAGCTCCTTTTTATGATAATAATCACTCTGACGCTATTTGGGGAATTACATATTTGAAGATATCCAAAGTCCTAGTTATTGAATCTAAATATGAAGCATGCATTTAGGTCTCCTGGATGCAACAGATATTCATGTATAGATTATGCATTAAGTGCCATAAAGTTTAGTTGTAGATCACAGTCGTATTAAGATTCCAAGCAAAAAAAACATTTAATAGCATATATAAAAATAAAATTAGTGGGTGGCCATGGTAGTGCAGTGGTTAGTGTTGCCACCTCACAGCAAGAGGTCCTCCGGTTCGATCCTCAGCTGGGGTGCCTTCTGTGCGGAGCCTGCATGTCCTCCCTGTGGTCACATGGGTTTCCTCCAGGTGCAACAGTTTCCTCCCAAAGACATGCATTAGGTGGATTGGACAATCTAAATTGGCCCTAGGTGTGAGTCTGTGTGTGTGCCTTCTGTGGAAGGTTGAGTGCTGGGCTGGAAACTTGACACCGTAAAACTCCACTGCCAATCATGAGCAGACAGGTGATCCACTGTGGCGACCTCTAACTGAGAAATAGCCAGAAGAAGATAAAAATAGAATGCTCTCTGTTTAGTAATACTAACATATTGACTCAGCCTTTTCTGAGTGATTAAGTGTGGAACTGGGACATAGCTGCATTTATGGCCCTATTTCTGATACTTTACATGTTTTTTTTTTCTTTAGTTAATCCTGCATTCATATTAATGCCCAGAGTTGCTCTGTAGCTATTCACCTGTGTATTTGGGGAACTGTGCTCTAAATTGTTGTTAATGTAGATGGTTTAGGTCAATACACTGGGTATTGTGTCCTTTCTCCTATTTATGCAAATCATGTTTAGTGTAACAACTAGCCAGCCTGTAGAATCTTTCCTGTTGAAACCTGTTAGCTAACTTGAAATGTGCATGCGCTCTATATGCTTTTTACCAATTAAATAACTGTGTCTCAGCAAAGTTGTTAATGAGTGAACCTGGCATTACTTGCTGTCTTACCACTGAAATTGTTCTTTATTTTCTCTCTAACCCATGTAGCTTTCAACCTCCATTCCTGCATAGAGACTTGGGAATCCTTTCCTGCCTGCTCAATAAGGACCCCTTACTCTTAGCTCAGCCAGCTCATCTGCAGCCCAAAGAAACCTACTGTCCTATTTTAAATTCCCTGTTACCAAAGGAAATAAGGAAGTACATTTTTACCCTAGAACTACTGTTAAACTGCATTGTTCTCTATAACCTACTGGTGTATGTAATCATGCCACTGAGGCAGGTACCCAGCAGCCAAACCCCTCCCTACCCAACAGGTAACTACTCTACTCTCCTTAGGATCTATTACTTGAGTCATCTGTTCTTCCTATTTCTATACCACAGGGCGTTGCTGTACTATACCTATTGGCCACTAGGTGGCACTCTAATCTCAGCCTGTGTGGTCATCTATTATCCCTACTCTCCTGTATTGGATTCCAGACTACCTTTCACTTACCTTGATGTACTAGACTGCGCCTAAGGTTGTCCCTCTCTACTTATCTACTGTCCTCCTATTTCCTCTCTATTATTCCTTAACAATTATACAGCTGAGCTATCATACCCCACTCACCTGGAACTTCCAAGGGCTCCTCAAGAGTCTACTGCTCACTGATTGTCTCTGGAATTTCTTCCTTTACTTGCCCTAACCTGTTCCATTCGCCCTGTGGGCTCACTCTGCTCCCCTACCCTACCCCCAATTCCCACCCACCCCCAGTGCTCCTACACTTATTCTAGTCATAAGTCCCCTCCCCTTGTCTCATCCAATCCACTCACATCTTTTCACTATCCCCTCCCCTCCCATCCACCAATACTTTCTCACCCCCTCCCCTTCCCAAACCTTAAAGCATTGTATACACTTCTATACACCTCCCTCCTACTCTGTCATACTCCCCTCACATCCAACTACTTCCTCAACACCTAATCCCCAAATATTGATTTATATCTAAACCTCACCATGCCCTTTCACACCCTTCTTATCCCTTCCCTCAGCATACTACTTCTAATACCACTATACCATGCCACCTCCTATACCTCCTACAAACTACCCACTTCTTTCCTATCTCCTCATCACACCAACATCTCTCCTAACACTCATCATCACTCTACCATATCTCACTTTCACTCAATATCCCCCTCTTTTGTTCATACAAACCCACTTCTCTGCTTCAAACTAAATCTCCTATCCTCCTCAATGAAACCTCATATTCCCAAAGCATTATTGTACCTCCCACAAAACTCCAGGAGTAAATCCAAACTCCTGCTCTCATTCCCCTTTAACTACCTATGCCTAGCAGGAGACATACACCCCAACCCAGGACCTACTAGCAGCAGCATTCCAACTCCCCCCATTACCACCCATATTACCAACCCTAAATACCTCAAGCTCCTGACCATCAATACCCAGAGTCTAAGAACCAAAATGGCCCACTTTCATGCTTGGCTATACCATACCCAACCTGACATAGTAGCCATCTCTGAGACATGGCTAAAATCCTATATTCTGGGCTCTGAAATCATACCCCCCAGGGTTTCAAGCTGTTAGACATGACTGCCTAAAAAAGAAGGGTGGAGGAGTAGCCTTAATCTACTCTAGCCTACTCTCCATTACTCCCTACCAAAATCCTATTCTTGAGTTCAACAACACTGAACTAGTCATAGGAAACCTCAAACTAAATAACCATAAAAGTATATGTGTTATAGCCCTCTATATCCCCCCTGGAAACAATACAAATACACTTGAGGAAATCCTTCTTTGGGCCTCATCTAATATCAGCCTTGAGACATACATCCTAGGAGATGTAAACATTGACTGGAACAAGATCACTGGTAATAATCCCACCATTTCAATCAATTTATGTAACTTCACTCAACTCACAAATACTATTACCAGACTCAATAAAAATAACACCCCAGGCACCATACGGAACTGGATCCTTGTCTCCCACCCAAATAAAATCTCCCACGCTAGCACCTTACCAGACTCCATTAGTGATCACTTGCCAGCCTTCATCCATAGAGCACCCCCCCTCCTCTCCTCACCTACACCAATATATCCATACTCGGACTCTCACAAACTTTAACCTCACATCTTTCTCCAATTCCCTCAAACTGATAAATTGGGACAAATTAAAAACTCTTCCTTTAGATGACACTGTTGAATTCTTCAACTCAAGCTTCTTGGATACCCTTAACTCCCACACCCCTCCAAGAATAAAATGTATAGGTTCATAGGTTCATAGGTTGATACAAGGCTATCTGCCCTAGGGCATTTATAAGCCTAGCCACAATGTATTTGGCTTTCGCCACCCTTTTAGATTAGTTGACTGTGCCTCTGTATAGTAGGTCACAGAAGATAGCCCTTTTAAGGTTAGTTTACTGTGCCTCTGTCTAGTAGGGACACAGAAGAGATCCCTGTATAAAAAACAATTCCACCCCCTGGCTTACTAAAGATACCAAAACACGCATGCAACAAAGGGACAAGACCTCGAAACTCTACCATCGTAATAAGCACCCTGACACCCTTCTTAAATATAAGCAACTCCGCAACTTAGCTAAAAAACATATTACACAGGATAAAAAAATTATACTATATCAAACTCCAGACTACTCATTCCACAAACCCAAAACAGTTCTGGAAATCCATCAACTCCCTTCTTAATCCAGGTACCAAAAACAACTCTTGCCTCGACACTAGTAAACCTGACACAGAAATAGCTACACTGTTCAATTCATTCTTTACTAATTCGATAGCAGAACTCACCAAAACCTTCCCTAACAACAACTCCTCCCCCCATCTCAAATCCTCTCCCCAATCTTCCATCCTAAACTCTCCTCCTACTTTTCATCTCAAACCCATCCCCATATCATACATAAAAAAAAACTTCTCTCTAAACTTAAGACTTGCTCCATTGCCCCTGACAACATCCCCTTTATCTTTCTAAAACTAGCAGCAGACAGCATTGCCATTCCTATTAGTATACTCATCAACAGATCCATACAGGAATCATATGTCCCTAAACTTTGGTGTACCACCTTTATCTTACCCCTCCACAAAGGAGGCAAAAACAATAACTTCTGCAACTTCCGACCCATAGCAATTCTATCTCTTATTTCAAAAATTCTTGAGAAATGTATCCACCTCCAGCTATTGCCATTCCTTACAAATAACCAACTTCTCACCCCAACATAACATGGGTTCTGTCCTGGCCATAGCACAGTAACAGCTCTTCATTCATTTCTAGACATAGTAAACCATGCCCATGACTCCGACAATCTAGTATCCACAGTCCTCCTCAACCTCTCCAACGCTTTTTTTACTGTTTCCCATACCCACATTCTTACCCACCTTTCTAAACTTAACCTCTCACAAAACACCATTACCTGGTTTAGCAGCTACCTCTCTGATAGATCCCAGGCTGTGAAATGGAAAACTGGTACCTCTGCCTTCCTTCCAACCCTGACCAGGGTAACCCAGGGATCCATATTTGGCCCTATGCTCTTTAATATTTTCATTAATGACTTCCACACATCAATTCCCAACATCAGAATTGTACAATATGCAGATGACTCAACACTAGTCTTCTCTGCCTCCAACTCCCTTGAGCTCCAAACTAAAACTCAATCTGCTTTCTCAACTACTGAGAACTGGATGCTTCAAAATCATCTCTCCCTAAATGCCAACAAATCTAAAATCCTACTATTCTCCCCATCAAAATCTATCCCTCTTGACAAAACCTCCTTTAAAATTACCAGCCATGCCAACTCCACTATAGAAATTGTTCCTTTTGCCAAACTTCTTGGGGTTACTATTGATGAGCAACTAAAATTTGATACCCATATTCAACTAAATATTAAGAAAACCCATCAGAAACTTGGCATGCTGTACAGAAACTCACACTTCTTCTCCCCCTCAACTAAACAGACTCTTGCCTCAACCTACTTACTACCCTCTCTGATGTATGGTGCTCCCTTACTAACCAACCTATCTTCCTCCAACTCTTCTAAACTGGAAACCTGCTACAATAAAATCTCAAAGTTCGCAACTTCATCCAAATGCTCTACTCAGCACTGCATACCTCTCCACCAGCTGCAGTGGCTAGAACTTCCCAATTACCTGGACTACCTCCAACTCTGTACAGCCCACAAGCTTATTTTCCAACCTAATACATGTCCAGCACTTGCTAACATCTTACCTTCATACACCCCTCGCAGACCCCTAAGATCTGCCCACCAAAACCTAATCTCCATGTATAAACCAAATCGTCCCACTGGGCAGCTACTTCTATATCCTTTACCTTAGCCAAAAAATGGAACTCTCTCCCTCCATCTCTAAGAATCTCTGAAAACTTTGAACACTTCAAAACCCAGCTCCATTCCTACCTCTCCCATACTTGGAAGTGCAACTGCTCTCTACCAACCTAACTTCTGATCACATTTATCACATTCTAAGCCCCATTTTTTTCTTTACTTACCAAGGATCTATCCCCTGATAACTACTCTCAGATCACTATCTGACATTTCTAACCTATGAACAAATTCTACTCCATACTACTTCTCTCAACCTACAATCATGTAAATATATATTATATACACTGTATACATGTTGCAGTTTAACTGTTCTTAGTTTGTTATTTAATACTTACAAGTTGTTTACTGCACCTTTTTGCAACTGCGTATTGTATTTTGTTGACTTTGAATTACGTAACTTTTACTTTGTAGTATGTATTCTGAATTATGTAGTTTTTACTTTGTACTATGGAGCTTTTCTCCCTGGGCCTCCACTGAAAATGGTCTCTTTGAGCCCAGTGGACCTCCCCGGTCACCAAACTAGAAATAAATAATAAATAAATGTTTTGTAGACAGCAAGTTGTAAAATCAAACCATTGTGTTAGTGTTCTGAGGAAAGAGGATCAAAAATCCAGCAGCTACATACTACAGCTAGTACTTTATTTGGAGATATCACTTATTTGAAAAGACAATGCAGTAGAAGCTCCATGATAAATCAAAAGCAAAGCTGTTATACCCAAGGGCCCATTTCTGTAATTCCCTAAATTTGTTTATCTTAATAAAGAGAAAAAGAACAACTGCAAAACAAAAAGTTACACTCAGTTTTCAAGAGACGTCTCCCTGAAGTTGAACTAAGACACCCGCTTCACTCAACAACCTGAAGGAATGAAATTGAATAATCAGATGCAACTGTTTAAGACCTTTTAAATGTCCATATTTTGGGGGAATATTCTGATTTTCACCCTGATTTAATTCTGCACTTGATGTACCTATTTCTGGAGGCATGTTCCTATTTTCAGGCTTGATTTACCTCTTCATGCAAACTTCTGAATCTTCTTCATCTCACATGATTTTTGAAGCTGTATAGAGCACCAAAAATAACAGTACAAGACTAACATACTAATGCCACCAATAACGTAAAGGAAGAAGACCCACATCTTACTTCTCACATTTTCAGAAGCAAAAATTAATTACCTTGTTTAGTAAAATGTTGCAATGCAGTTCATTAAAGTCTACAGATTTTACACTGTATCTTTTCTAATGTGCTTATATTTTTCCATTATTTTGTCACTTTCTGTTTTTTTAAAATGTGTTTCTGAGTAGTATTATGTGCTAATTTCCTATTCAAATGTTATGCTAATTAGTTCAGATATTTAGCTAGATATGCCTGCTTTCCAAGGGCCTTTGTTCCAGTTTTCATTATCTGATGGTTATGAAGTGTGAACTGTACTAGGTTTCTGTATTCATATATGTTACCCACTTAGAGTTTCCTCATTATGAATAGCTAAAATGGGTAGGATGCAATTTACAAGAAAAAAAAAATTGCACACTAACTGAAACTGGTTAAAAGAACAATGTATTAAAAGTATTCAAGAGAATTCAGCCCCTTACTGTAAGTTGCAGAGTGAACCCTGTTCATATACAAATTGTATTGCACTGAAGCAATATATTTCAGTGGCTCCCTATTGAAATATCGGCACTCGTAATGTCAAGTGCAGGCATGCTGAAAAAAAAGAAAGACTGAAAATACAGGAGAAGAGCAAATATCAAACATCACTCATCTCTTTTAACTTATTTTTTCATGGGGGCAACTCTGAGATTGACATACCTTGGAGAAAAAGGAATCTTCTAAGAAATGGCTGCCTTAGAATCTAGATATGCATGTCTGTTTTTTTCTGGCTATTCAATCTCCATATTTCAGACTCCCTGAAGCAAGTGCCAATATTTCAAATGGTTACCGTATTCCAACATGTAATACACTTACATTCTAGAATCAGAAAAGCAATACTTGCATTTAACATTGATATTACGCACAGGTCCAGCTGTGCAGTATTATATTTTAATGCCTAAAAGTATGTTGTGGTAAATCAGAAACTATATAACCCTATGTTTTATATCTTACTAAAAATCAGGGAAGGTATTTGGCACATATAAATGCCCTATTGTATTGCATGAAAAGTTGCTCTTACCCAAAAGTCAATTACATGATACATGAAAATGTCATAGAAATAAGATGAAAAAACAACAAGTAGTTACAGTCATGCTATCCATTATTATAAATAGTAGTAGTGCTGTCTAACCATGTTTGATGAATCAAGACAAAAAAACAGCACTATGAAGGTTAGGGCAACGACAGATGACAGTTTAACATCTAAATTTATGCACTTTGTATTGGCTAATATTGCAAAATTTATACTTCGTGATGGTGTTTGCCACAAATGGACCAGGCTGCAATCACAGATTGCACTATGTAGCAATGTCCATTGTATGATGAAAGAAAACTATGGCTGGATAAATCACATGACTGACACCGTACATAATAGTTTTGGTATAGGTCTATATGTGAACATCATGAGGTATAAACTTAGAGAATTAGAAACTGATATGAAGCTAGAAGATGTGTCAAAACATGTCACGATAGGTAACTACATAGCTTGATAATGCTTAGGGGTTAATATATTCATCTAGATATTTCCTGCCCTTACAAACATGGAAAAAGAAATGAAATAGAATGTTTTCCTGTATAGGTTTGTTCCTATTGGCAGATATTCCTTCTCACCCTGGAGGACAGTGACATCTGTGTAGTGACTGAGAAACGGTTTAAATGCAGAGAGCATTCCGACTTTGCAGGGCTATAACACCATACACATTTAGACCAGCTATTGTGCAGGAGGAGAAAAAAGATGGAGGTGTCGAAATCTACATCTAGAAGAGACTCACATCAAGGCTGGTAAAGCAGCAGGATGCTCTAGAGCTTCTTCATGTCAGACTGGTCCTGTACCCTATATTAGATAGCTATAGAACTCCTACTGGAACACAAGAAAGCCACAATGCCTAAATACAAGAACCATAATCACACAATATTAAACACAGTACCATTTGGTTCTCAAGAAAGCTATGTCTTACAAGAGATTAAACTTGCACAAGTACAGAGATTCCTGGACTTTGTCAACTTGAATGCCCTGGAACAATTATTCGGAGTGCTCACTACGGGGAATAACATATTGGATCTTGTCCTTACTAATACAGAAACATCTTGCACCATCCCTTGCATATCTTCATTGCTTGTTAGGTCTGACCATATTGCAGTCTCATTCAAAATAAAACTGAAACTAGAGATCCTTTCCACCCAAGGTACCTTTAGAAGTTTAACCAGACAAATAATGGGTGGACAAAAATCACCAAAAAACAAAGAAAATACCAAACACTTGACCACCCAAGAAGTTGCCACCAACTCCAGAAATTAAGTATCTGATAAGGACACCTTTGCAAAGAAAAAGGTGTCCTAGAACAAATTTTCCTGGAAAGGGACTACTCCTACAAACTAGTTAAAACACAGAGTGATAAGATTTCACAAGGGTGTGGAACCAAGTATTATCCTATTCTTGGGGTTGGTCTACCAAGTTCTTGACATTTGTTGCACAAAATGTTGTACAAGAACAAACCTTGGATTATAACACTGATTTACCTAATAATAAAGATTTTATTAGATCAATGACTTCTTCTTCTTCTTTCGGCTTTTCCCAGTTAGGGGGTCACCACAGTGGATCACCTGTTTCCATTTCTTCCTGTCTTTTGCATTTGCTCTGTCACACCAAACACTTGCATGTCCTCTCTAACCACATCCATAAACTTTATCTTAGGCCTTCCTCTTTTCCTCTTACCTGGCAGCTTCTTTATTAGATCAATGACTATACAACATAATTATGGAGCCCCTGTTATTAAGGAGATCATTAATAAATATTGGGGAGTCCTAGCCAGTAACAATAAGATTAAGGGTCTAGTTGGTAACAAACCTACATTCATTTACAAACAGGTAAGTAATATAAAAAAGGTAACAGGGACACTATGTCCAAAGACAAAAACATGGGAACAAAATGTTCTAGTAATTGTTACCAATGTAAATATATTTTAGAACAGACAGAAATCTACTTAAACAACACCATGCATTCTTTCATTCATGCCCAGGATGGCTATTGCTTCACTAAAGGAATTATATATCTAGCGATATGTACATGCTGTGATGCCTTCTATCTAGGAAAAACTGAAAGAGAGTTAAGGAGGTGGATTTATGAACTCTATTATAAAATTTCAGAGCAGCATCTTAAGAATACACTGTATAGACATTCATTGGTTTGTTGTGGCTTTAAACAATTTTCTTTTATAATACTGGAGAAAGTTTATAAAAACCCTAGAGGAGGACCTTGGAAAGATCAGGTCGAGTATCTTCAGCTAGTTTGGCAATTCAGGTTGGATGAAACCCGGAAACCAGGTATACATGATTGTACATCTCTGGTACAAGTATTAAAGAATAGGGCACAAGCACTTTAAGAAAACATAGAAGACAAAAATGTATATTCATTATTTTTTATTTTGAAACTTGCTATTTAAATTTATTAAATTATCTTTAAAGTTTATGTATACATTAATAAACAACTTACTTCATAATTTGTTTTGGCTATCACTTAAAAAGTGCATACTTTTTAGAACTTTTTATTGTTTCTTTTCTCCTACACTTTCAGGTGGTCCTAGATTTAACTTTTACATGAATAAAATATTGTAATTAATTCAAGACCTGGAGTTTTAGGTTCAGATATGTTTTTTTTTAATTCAATGATGTATGGTAATACATAAATATTCAAAAGGTATTTACGCTTTTTAAAAATAGTTATGTTGAATTTTAACATGCATTTATACTTTATTGTGCTTGACATTTTTTGAATGTGACATTGCTAGAATTTGATTTAGTTAATTTATTTATTGCCAGTTAGGTAACTAAGTAGTAGCTATATAAGTATGGTAATTTTAAAATGCTTTGAAAATGAAGAAGTCTATTTACTGCTAGATGAAAAACTACTGGTTAATAAAAGTTTAATTTTTATTCTTTGGCTTCATGTTGGATTTGTGAATTAACTTTTTCATCTGCACTTCCTTTCTATAGTTGGTTGCCACTTCTTGGGGGGACAAGTGTTTGGTATTTTCTTTGACCTTTAGAAATTTATATAAGAAAACTACCTACTCCAAAGTGATACATTGGTAAGCTTCAAATCTTCACCGAACCCAGTTAATTCCATTGAATACACAGAAATGTACACCATCACACGTAAACAGCTGCACAGATGCAGCTGTACACTGCAGGTACAAGTGCAGGGTAAAACCCAGAAACAACCCACATGTTGGAACCATAATATCAAGGTTTACTTTTATAATGTCAGCAGCCGGAATGTTGAACCCGCTTCTACGAACACCGAACTGCAACTTCACAAAACCTTGAAAATCGAATTTCCGAACTGCAAAATCTCGCCCCCTTTTTGACCCATGTTAGCACTTGTTTGTAGGTGTGGCACAGTCACAAATGTCAAAAATTCAAGGTTTTTTTGAACTTTTAAAGTTTTCACGGTTCCAGTTTTGTGGAAATGGTTCGGTGATGTGGCCGTTCAGTAATAAGTGATCGTCATTATAAAGGTAAACCTAATATCAACAAGCTTTATAACAAAAGGAAAATCATTTTTACCAAAAGTAAAAAGAGTAATTCCCAGAATGTTAGAGCCTTTGTTACTGAAAAAACAACTAACTCAGAATCTTAATAAAATCCACCAAAGCCAAGCTTGTGGCTAAAATACCGACCCAGCAAAAGACAACCAGAAGGCATTTTTAGTTATGTATGTTTCTAACATCAATGGCACAATGCATTGAGCTAATTATGAATGAAGTTACATACACTGAGGCTAAAGATATAGCAAATCTAATTGCTGATAAATTTAGCGCTAACTTTACCCATCTTTCACCACTATCTGTCCCTCAAGGTAAACTTGAAACTGGCTCACCTCTAACTAGCACACAAGACCAAGTCCTAAAAGCGCTAACAAAAACTAAAAATACTGTATTGTTGGGTCCTGACAATATACTTGGATGCATTGTGAATAGCATGAAGCAATACTATTCAATCGCAGGCTTTATACAGGTTTTGTACCAATTAAAGGGAAGTAATCATTCAGGACATAGGGAACCTCCAAACACTGGACTCATCTCAGTTTAGTTTCATCAACTCAGTTCATGCTTACATAACCTGCCATTTTTTTTTTTAAAGTTCACCAAAACAATGAATGAAGGCAAAATAGTGCACACTGCATACCTCAACTGGGTCAAAACTTCTGACACAATTCTGTTCTCAGACATAGTAAAAAAGCTAAATAAACTGGGAATAAACCCCTATGTCACCCACTGGATTACCATCTGGCTCATAAATAGGATGCAGGAAATCAAAACAGGGGAAGTTACCTGCACAAAGACACTAGTGACCAGTGGTGTCCCCCAGAGGTCTACTCTGGGTCCTCCCCTGTTTGGCATCTGTTTTTCTGAAGTAAAAGCTAATATCAAAGGGCTCTGGCTGACTAGGTCTGCTGATGACAGCATGCTAGGAACAGTCACTTAATCCTCAAATGACTTAGCCATTCTGCAAGAAGGTTTATCCCAAATAAATAACTGGTGCCAAAACCATGGACTGAGACTAAATGCCAAAAAATACATTATTTTATCCTTTGGAAAATCATCTATCCAAGGGAACAATAACAGCTAACCCAGTCGTTCAAGATTTGGGAACTTATGTGGACAGTGACCTAACTTTTGACTAACGTGTCCATTGTTGTAAGAAAGTCAGTCTCTACTGCACAGCTTATAAACAATGGGATTGCATCTAGATCTAGGGATGTCAATGTCCCCCTTTACTCAGCCCTTATTAGGCCAGTCATTAAATATAATGCTCCCATTGGCATGTATCTGTCAAGAGACATGCAACAAATGAAGCAATTACAGAGGTTCTTTCTTAAAAGAATACAATGCATAAACAACATGTCCTACATGGACCAACACAAAGCCCTGTCACTATACTCAGTATTGTACAGCCTGCTAAGAGGTGACCTGTACCTGGAGTACAAGGCATCATCCAACCATTTACTGGTGGATTTATTGCACATCAGCAAGTCAAACAATATCAGAAATATACAGTCTAGGAATATAAACTTCTTCTGCTACATCAACACAATGGTTTGGAGGGATAGGTATATCTCATAGAGGATACCACTGCTCTGGAACAGACTCCTTATTCAAATAAAACAAAGTTCATCCCTGTCCATGTTCAAGTACAACCTGGATCTATGTATGGTAAACAGGAAGTTTATCCCAGAACTACCCCCTGTACAACTAATGAACAGAGATAACTTCTAAATACATTATCCCATGCATGGGTTCCCTCAAATTATCTATGCTATGATTCCATTTATTATCATTATGGATAATATATAATTATCGATCATGGAATAGGTAAGGCCAGTCTCTAACTAAATGGGACAGGTTATTTAAGCACAAAAAGGGAAACTGGGTAGGCTAAAAATGGCCCACAGGGGCAGGTAGCCTAGTACTTACCTATGAATCTGTGAACCTATGCTTCCATTAAATTATATTGATTCATTCAGCCACAGAGCTTACCCCTACAAGCACCATCATCACACTGGTTCATGAAAAGTAGTTTCTTAGCTTAGAGGAAGAGAATATTGAGTGGTGAATAAGATATTATGAGAAAAAGTTTAGGAAAAGTGGAATTGAAGCAGGTACTATGAAAATAAAATTGCTACTGGTAACATAATAATCAACATATTTCTTGGGATGAGGAATTCAAACCAGCTCGTAGATAAGCCACATAATTATATAATTACTTCCATTGTAGAATTATTGAAGCAGACAGTTATTAATGATAGCAGTCAGTGTCTCTAAATTAATTATAGAGTTCTTCTCTTCTTCTTTTTCTTTCAGCTGTTCCCATTAGGGGTCGCCACAGTGGATAATCTGTTTCCATTTCTTTCTGTCCACTGCATCTCTGTCACACCAACCACCTGCATGCCCTCTCTCACCACATCCATAAACCTTATCTTAGGCCTTCCTCTTTTCCTCTTACCTGGCAGCTTCATCCTTAACATCCTTTTCCCAATAAACCCAGCATCCCTCCTCAGCACGTCCAAACCAATGCAATCGAGCCTCTCTGGCTTTGTCTCCAAACCATCCAACCTGGGCTAACCCTCTAATATACTTATTCTTAATCCTGTCTACCCTCGTCACACCCAGTGCAAATCTTAACATTTTTAACTCTGCCACATCCAGCTCTGATTCCTACCTTTTTGTCAATGCCACTGTCTCCAACCCATATAACATAGCTGGTCTCACTACCCTCTTGTAGACCTTCCCTTTCACTCTTACTGGTACTCATCTGTCACAAATCACTCCTGACACTCTTCTCCACCCTGCCTGTACTCTCTTCTTCACCTCTCTTTCACACTCGCCATTACTCTGAACTGTTGATCCCAAATATTTAAACTCATCCACCTTCGCCAACTCTACACCCTGCATCCTCACCATTCTTCTATCCTCCCGCTCATTCACACACATATATTCTTAGTCCTGCTGTCCTTCATTCCTCTCCTCTCTAGAGCATATCTCCACCACTCCAGGGTCTCCTCAACCTGTTCCCTACTCTCACTACATATCACAATCTCATCTGCAAACATCATAGTCCATGGGGACTCCTGTCTAATCTCATCTGTCAACCTGTCCATCACCATTGCAAATAAGAAAGGGCTCAGAGCTAATCCTTGATGTAATCCCACCTTCACCTTAAACGCATCTGTCACTCCCACTGCAGATCTCACCACTGTCACACTACCCTTGTACATATCCTGTACCACTCTTACATACTTCTCTGCCACTCCCAACTTCCTCATACTATACCACAACTCCTCTCCAGGCACCCTGTCATATGCTTTCTCTAAGTCCACAAAGACAGAATGCAACTCCTTCTGACCTTCTCTGTACTTCTCCATCAACACTCTCAGAGCAAACATTGCATCTGCAGTGCTCTTTCCTGGCATGAAGCTATACTGCTGATCACTAATCATCACCTCCCTTCTTAACCTGGCTTCTACTACTCTTTCCCATAACTTCATGCTGTGTCTGATCAATTTAATCCCTCTGAAGTTACTACAGCTCTGCACATCACCCTTATTCTTAAAAATCTGTACCAAAACACTTTTTCTCCACTCCTTAGGCATCCTCTCACTTTCCAAGATTTCATTAAACAATCTGGTTAAAAAATTCCACTACCATTTCTCCTAAACACCTCCAAGCTTCCACAGGTATGTTATCTGGGCCAACAGCCTTTCCATTCTTAATCCTCTTCATAGCTATCCTTACTTCCTCCTTGCTAATCCGTTGCACTTCCTGATTCACTATCCCCACATCATCCAAACTTCTCTCTCTCTCTCATTCTCTTCATTCATCAGCCCCTCAAAGTACTCTTTCCATCTGTTCAACACACTCTCCTTGTTTGTGAGTACGTTTCCCTCATTATCCTTTACCACCCTTACCTGCTGCACATCTTTCCTAGCTCGGTCCCTCTGTCTAGCCAATCGGTGCAGGTCCTTTTCTCCCTCCTTAGTGTCTATCCTTTCATACAACTCTCCATACACCTTATTCTTAGCCTTTGCCACCTCTCTCTTTGCCATGCACTTCATCTCCTTATACTCCTGTCTACTTTATTCATCTAAAAACCACAAATACTGAAGTGGTTCAAAACAGTCGCCCAAAACAGGAGAAATATCCAAACAGGTTCAAAGAAAACAATTTTATTAAGCTCCAGAAATGCTTTTGGTTGCTTTTAAAAAAAACAACTTCTTCAGATTAAAAACATTTTTTTTTAAAAAAATGGGGGTTTAAATTCCCCTCTTTCCTGTCACATGATTGTAATCAACAACATCAATGGTTATCCACATGGCGCTTAACAAATAAAACCCCACCCCTCTTTTCTCTTATAACAAAGTTCTATAAATGTTATAAAAATCAATAGTTACATACATAAAACTTCCTTGTGTGTTCAAATAAAAAACATTTACTTTAAATAAGTACTTCATGAACCAGATGTCACATTTGAATGTATGAACTAGAAACAAACTATTCTCTCAAACTACCATCGCTAAGATTATTTTATATTTAATGTGAAATGACCACCAATCTTTTGCAAAACATATGTTATAAAAATATATATATATAAATATGAATATATATATATATATATATATGGGTCTATCTTACTACGTCGACAAGTCAGAACGCCGACAGCGAGAACACCGACGCCAGAAGATCGAAAACGGAGAAGACCGACGGATCAAAACCCCGACGCTGAGAACATCGACATGGGAAAAGGCTGTGTATGTATGCGGTAGTGACGGACGTTAGGGTGCGAGTAAGGTAAGTGTGCGACTGTGATAGTTTGTGGGTTAGGGGCGGGTTAAGTGAGTTAGGGTTAGGCCGGGCTATGTAAGTGTGCGACTGTGATAGTTTGTGGGTTAGGGCGGGTTAAGTGAGTTAGGGTTAGGCGGGCTAGGTAAGTGTGCGACTGTGATAGTTTGTGGGTTAGGGCGGGATAAGTGAGTTAGGGTTAGGGCGGGCTAGGTAAGTGTGCGACTGTGATAGTTTGTGGGTTAGGGGCGGTTAAGTGAGTTAGGGTTAGCGCGCGCGTTAGGTGAGTGTGCGATAGTGGCGGACCTTAGGGTTAGGGTTTGGGTTAAGGTTGTAGGTAGTTGTGTATGTGAGGTTTAGTGTTGGTTTGTAAGGATTTTGGTGTGCTTGTGTTGTGTGTGTGCTTTTTGGACCGGGGATTTGTTTTGTTTGTTGCTTGTCGGGATTATGGTGTGTCGGGCATGTGAGGTTTCGTGTTTGTGAAATGTCGGTTATGTGGTGTCGGTGATTTTGTTGTCGGCGTTTTGACATGTCGACGTAGTAAGATAGATCCATATATATATATATATATATATATATGACATGGATAGGTAAAACTAGCTACCTGTTTAAGCTTCTTAATTTAAAATGCACATGACGGAGCTCAGTTCATTTAATGGCAAGCATCCAACCTCATTTACCAAAAGAGTTCACTTCTCTCTAAAATAAGTGAATCCCGTCCACCCCTCCCATCATTCTTGACTTGATCTATTGCCTGAAATGTAAACTGGTGTTGGGAGTACTCTGTAATATGTCTTGCAAGTTCGTTCTCTGCCTTATGTCTCCCCATGGCATACACATGTTCGTATACCTGTTCACGGAGTCTTCTGTCGGTCTTCCCAATATAGAAGTCCGGACAGTGTATGCACCCTGCTATGTATACCACTAACTTACTTTGGCAATCAAATTTGCCCCTTGTTTTATATTTCCTCCCCTTGACCTCAAATGTTTGGCCAGTGTCCATGTATTTGCAATATCTACACATATTGCATTTGTACATACCCATTACATTCACCAACTTATTTGGTTTCTTTTCCAGGATTATCTTCAAATTGTTTCCACATTTGAAAACAATCCCCGGTTTCTCCTGGAATTTGCCCCTCAATGTACTATCATTCATTAGTATGTTCCAATTTTTTTGAATTATAGAAGCCACACTTTTGGCATCTATACTAAATGTAATTATGAAGTTGTAAGGGCTAATGTCCTGTCTGACAAGCCGTGGTTCTACAGTCTGCTCATTATATTGGTTGAGAATGGGCAAGTATATTCCTCGGTCCCTTTTAAGCTGGACTTCAACAATCAGGTCCTGAATTAAGGCTAGAGGGTAACCTCTTTTCAAAAATAATTACTTCATAGATTTACACTCTTCCTGAAAATCATGGTCCTTTGTGACCATCCTCGCAGCCCTAACTAGTTGGCCCTTTACTACAGATTTCATTTGTGTAAAGGGGTGACAACTAATGAACTGCAAGTAGGAATTAGAGTACGTATCCTTAGGGAATAGTTTTGCTATATAGCATGCATTACCAATGTCCTTAATTAAATCCACGTCCAGATATGCTATTCTATCCTGGGCAAAACATGATGTGAACTTAAGGAATTCTGGTGTAGAATTAAAGAATTCAACTATCTCCTGTGCAACTTGCATATCTCCCTTAACCATGATAAAAATATCATCCAAGAATCATGTATAAAATTTAATTTTCTCTTGGATGAGTGAGTTGGCCATGATGAACTCCCTCTCCCAATATGCCATTACCAAACTGGCCACACCTGCCCTGCATGGAGAGCCCATGGCCACACCTATTTTTTGGAGATAATACTTATTATTAAATGTTACATAATTACAAGATAAAATTATGTCCATGAGTTCCCCAACTAACTGAATTTCATCACATGGCACCTCTTTTTGCCTCATTATAGAGGCCATCCATTCAATTGCTTCCAAATGTGGAATGGAGGAATAAAGTTCTTTGATGTCTATAGTGAGGAAATTAAATTCCTCACTATAGGAAATTCTATTAATCTCCTCTAGAAACGACCATGAATCTTTAGAAATCTGCTTTTCACTTTTAACATATTTTTTCAAGATGTTATCGACAACTTTTGCACATGCATATGTGATGCTGTTCCTTGTGTCAACCAATGGCTGCATAGATGGATTATATACATTTTTATGGACTTTTGGTGTTCCGAAAAGGATAGGGACCCTAGATGCCGGCATGGTGAGGTAGTTATAAAGTTCAATATCTATCCTAGCTTCTATAGACATATCATTAATATAGGACCTGATCCTGGAATACCCTATATTTAACTCGTTCTTAGATACTTCCACATAAGT
This sequence comes from Protopterus annectens, assembly GCF_019279795.1. Taxonomy (NCBI): domain Eukaryota; kingdom Metazoa; phylum Chordata; order Ceratodontiformes; family Protopteridae; genus Protopterus; species Protopterus annectens. The sequence continues at coordinate 1,128,383,841 of NC_056733.1, forward strand.
ATTAGTGGTGACTATGTCCATCATCCTATTGTTATAATATTCATAGTTCGTCACTGCTAAACCACCCCCCCCCTTGTCCACTTCCATAATTCTTATCAGAAAATTACATAAGGATTCCAACATATGTTTTTTCTCTTCACTGATGTTAAATACACATGTATTTCTTGGGAGAGACTTACCTAAAACATAACGTACATCCAATTCACATAATTGGTTGAATAGTGCTATTGTGGAATGTAGGGGCGGATGATAAGTACTTGGAATGTAATATTCACTCATTGTGCTCATTTGTTGCCCCATTAATGCACACAAATTCAATTTCCTCATAAACATTTTTAGTTCAACCAAAGTCTTTGCTAAATCAGCCCATGTGGAAGGCACAAAAGTATGTCCCTTAGCCAACAGTTCCACTAATTCATTAGGGAACACAAACTCTGAATAACTGAATATTTTAAAATCCAAACTAGAATTGTGAATTACCTTGCAATTATATATAACACCCAATTCTCTCTATTGGCATCATCCATGTTTAATTCCACCTGTTCTTGGTTTTACTTTGGGCTTTTCAGCCCGCAGGAGGTACATGGTTCAAAGCTCTGTTCTGAAAATTAGGACCATTTGTTACCTGAGATTGGTTACTATGTTTTGTATTATTGGCTAACCGTTCACTCCGTCGTAGGGAATCCGACGTTGTACCCCCACTTCCGGTACTAGCATTACTCATGTCCTCTACCACTTCCTCACTCCTTTCTTCCCCCATGGTCTCGTGCGGACTTGCTAAAAAATTTCCTTGTGATACTAGTGGTTTAGGGTAAGGTACTCCATTGCTATAATCCTTAATGTCCCGATTCAACTTTTTAATTTTAGTTGCATTTATTTTAGATGCATACTGATCTATACTACTGTAGATCCGCTCATACTCGAACCGGTATCTTTGGAAATCTATATCTTTTTTAATGTCATTATCCAGTTTACTTGTCTCCCTTATCTCCCTTAACAAGCCATTCGCCGCCTCTTGGTAATGTTTGCACATCAACTCCAAGAGTTCGAACCCAAGCTTGTCACAAAGCTTGATGAGATCACGGTGAAATGTGGACCCTTCAGCAAGTCCTGTCGGATATTGCCACGATCTAAGACCTTTCGGTATAACCTTCAAGCGTGAACATTCATGAAAGTACGCTATTTCAAACTGTATCTTTCTTAATTTCAGCAACTTCTGGTCAAACAGATGTAATTTTGTTGTAAAATTAACCCTGTCTTCAGCCGGTTATTCCTGCATGTTGTTCATTGGTGATTGAGCAAAATGAAATGGTCTCCCTATCCATGAAGTAAAATCTGGAACTCCTATAGGCTCTGGAGGATCAAACTGATGGTCCTTTTGTTGCCCTGTACCAATATTGGTGTCAACTGGTATATCACTAGGTAGTGAAACATTTGTAACCCTGTAAGGTCTGTTAATGTAATGGCCTTGATCCGGTTGGACGGTTGTATCCATGCCAGTTCCCACTGTGAACTGGCTTAAGTTATTCATTCCATTTCTGGTGGAAGGTGGAATGGAACTAATACCACCCGATGAAGCAGGGTTTTGTGCCATTTGTTGTGACTTGGTTACTCTGTCGAGTCTTTGGGATAAACTGTCCACTTTTTGCGTAAGCATTTCAATCAGTGCTGACAGATTACCCATATTGTCCGTCTGTGTTAACGTTGGCAACGGACTCGAAACTGCTTCAGCATCCATCCGACATGAAAGACAAACTTGTGAAATGCAAAAAATACTTAAAAAAAACACAAATACTGAAGTGGTTCAAAACAGTCGCCCAAAACAGGAGAAATATCCAAACGGGTTCAAAGAAAATAATTTTATTAAGCTCCAGAAATGCTTTTCTTTGCTTTTAAAAAAAACAACTTCTTCAGATTGAAACCATTTAAAAAAAAATACGGGGGTTTAAATTCCCCTCTTTCCTGTCACATGATTGCAATCAACAACATCAATTGTTATCCACATGGCGCTTAACAAATAAAACCCCACCCCTCATTTCTCTTATAACAAAGTTCTATAAATGTTATAAAAATCAATAGTTGCATACATAAAACTTCCTTATGTGTTCAAATAAAAAACATTTACTTTAAATAAGTACTTCATGAACCAGATGTCACATTTAAAAATGGTTTTAATCTGAAGAAGTTGTTTTTTTAAAAGCAACGAAAAGTGTTTCTGATCAAGTCAAGAATGATGGGGGGGGGGGGCTGGATTCACTTATTTTAGAGAGAAGTGAACTCTTTTGGTAAATGAGGTTGGATGCTTGCCATTATCCAGGAATAAATGAACTAAGCTCCGTCATGTGCATTTTAAAATTAAGAAGCTTAAACAGGCAGCTAGTTTTACCTGTCCATGTTTTATATATATCTATATATATATATATATATATATATATATATATATATATATATATATATATATATAGATAGATATATATATATAGATAGATATATATATATATTTATATTTTATATATATATATATTTTTATAACATATGTTTTGCAAAAGATTGGTGGTCATTTCACATTAAATATAAAATAATCTTAGCGATGGTAGTTTGAGAGAATAATTTGTTTCTAGTTCATACATTCAAATGTGACATCTGGTTCTGGAGCTTAATAAAATTGTTTTCTTTGAACCCGTTTGGATATTTCTCCTGTTTTGGGCGACTGTTTTGAACCGCTTCAGTATTTGTGGTTTTTTGAAGTATTTTTGCATTTCACAAGTACTTTATTCATCTCTCTGACAATCCCACTTCTTCTTCACCAACCTCTTTCTCTGTATACTCTCCTGTATTCCTCATTCCACCACCAGGTCTCCTTGTCCTCCTTCCTCTGTTCAGATGTCACACCAAGGACCTTTCTAGCAGTCTCTCTTACTAGCTCTGCTGTAGCTACCCAGCTGTTCAGTAACTCTTCACTGCGGCCCAGTGCGTGTCTTAACTCTTTTCTGAACTCCACCTTATAGATTTCTTCTAAGCATGTATATTCTTTAGACCATAAGACTTCTTGCACCATAAGACCCCAGGTGTAATACATTTTACATTAGATATTGTTAGTCTGGAAATGTGAAATGTGAGTAAGAGTAACACAACCTAAGGCTACTTCCCAAGTAGAAACAGTAATATAAATTCAGTTGAGCAGAAATAGCCCTAAGATGAACAAATCTTAAGATGGCGCAGTGGTGCAGCGGTAGCATTGTCAACTCACAGCAAGAGGGTCTCTGGTTTGATTCTCAGCTGGGGTGTCTTTTGTGTGGAGTCTGCATGTTCTCCCTGTATTCGTGTGGGTTTCCTCCAGGTACTCCAGTTTCCTCCCACATTACAAAGACATGTGTCTAGAGCATTTCTCCCCAGGCTTCTGCTGAAAATTAGTTTTGTTCCTAGTCGGACTTTCCTGGTTAACACAATGTTAAATAAATAACAAAATGTTAAATAAAATAAAAAATCCCGACTGATTATATGGGAGTTGTATGAGAAAAGAAGTAGAAATTTTTATATATATGCTTTAATAAAAACAATGAGAGTTTGCCTTCTGCACTAAGCCGTACTTGGAAAACACAAAACTGAATCTACAAAATAAGTAGCATATAGCCGAGATTATATAAACTGAATTAAGTGTGATGAATACCCATTATAGCAAGAATACTTGTACACAAGATGGGAAATTAATTTCTGCATAACCTAATGATAGCCAATGTATATGACAGAATAAACCATCTAAATACAACATAATTAAGTGACTCTGTGGCAGATAAACTGATATTTAGGTACAAAGAGGCAACATGTAAATGTCATGCTAGCAAAATATTACAAACAGGTAATCTTTACCATAGTAATTTGGGTTCCTATTAGAAAATCAAACACTTGAAATGTCGAATGTCATATGGTCGACACTATATGATCGACATTTCAAGAGTTCAAAGGTTGAAAATAACAGTGCCATACGATGCAGAATGGGAGAACTTCCCTTTTCTGCACTGACATGTGGTCTTGGAGTTGGCATATTTAAGTAAGGTGGTGTGGGGGGTGCAGGAGGGCTTGCCCGTTAAGGTAAGTTTTTCTTTCTTTTTTTTTTTATTGTATATTCGATCTTTCAAACTTCAAGCATATGTTGTCAAACATATGGGATTCGAAGTTTTGAAAGTTCGAATATATAATCTAGATCCAGTCATTTGCATGTCAAATATTAATATTAACACACTGTAATGGTGACTTGCTATTCATTGCAATGATTCTCTAGGGGAAACTAAGTTTGAATGTTGCTCCCAATCTGTGGTGCACAAAAAACATCTACATGATTTGGTTCTGTAGCTTTTGTGGCCATTCCAGCCGTTGAATGTGTCTAGTGAGGTACATGCCAACTGGGGCATTATACTTGATGATTGGACTAATGAGGGAAAAGTAGAGAAAGATGTTGACCTCTTTCTTCCTGGATGCAAAACGCTTGGTAATGAGATGTGCCACATAGAAGGACTTTCTGACCACAGTGGCAATGTGGTGTCAAAGGAGAGATTGCTGTTAACCAGTTTCCCCAGATCTCTTATAACACTTTCCATGCTCAGTGGCCTCCCATCGATGTTGTAATTAGTGGGAACTGAGTTTTTCCCAAAGGGGATGACAATGCATTTTTTGTCATTAAGCATAAGGCCATAGATCTGACACCAGTCATTGGTTTCAGTGAGGCCTTTCTGTAGGATGTATACATCACTTAGGGAGTTAATAATGGCTCCCAGCTTGCAATTGTCGGTGAACTTGGTCACCCAGAGTCCATCTGTATTGGCTTGGATGTCTGAGGGGTAGATGCCAAACAGGAGAGGTCCCAGGACCAATCCCTGTGGGACTCCACTCATGACTGGTCGGCAGTCTGACTTGAAGTCTTCTACTTTCACAATGTGGGTTCTATCTGTGAGCCAATTTGCAATCCACCTAGAGATATAGGGGTTGTTGCCTAGTTTTGTGAGTCTATCAATAATTCCTGAGTGGGGAATGGTATCAAAGGCCTTGGCCAGATTGAAGTAGGTTGTATGGACTGCCTTGCCCTCAGCCACAGCTCTGGTGACTGACTCAAAGAAGTCAACCAGATTGAGCAGGCATGATCTACCCTTCACAAAACCCAATTGTGTGGTATCCAGGGTTTAGAGATTACCTATATACTTTTTTAATTAGGTCGATGATGATGCACTCTATAGCCTTACATATCAGTCTTGTCAGGCTAATCGGATGATAATTCCTAGGGTCTGTAGTCACTTCCCCTTTGTGGAGAGGGATGACTGCAGCAGTGCGCCATTCTGTAGGGACAAAGCCTGAGGTGAGGCTGTGATTGAACAGAGCACACAGGTGTGGTGCCAATTCACTTTGTAGTTCATGTAGAACACAGCCAGGGATATTGTTGGGTCCCATGGAAGCTGTATTATTGTTCTTGGACAATACAGCTTTAACGTGTGCTGCAGTAATGCTGGGTGCCTGGTATTCTTCCGGTATTGTGATTAGTCCTTTGGGGAGAGACAGGAGTAAAGTCGGCACTGAATCTGTTGGCCAGTATGTTGGCAATATCTGTTGGCTCAGTATAGGAGGTACCATTGTGCAGTAACTCAGAGCAAATCTGGGTATTTCCATGGAGAATCTTGATATAACTGTAGAAGGCTTTGTGGTTGTTTTTAGTGTCTGCCACAATTCTGTCTTCATAGCTAGCTTTAGAGATTTTGATGAGGGATCTCAACTTTTTGTTGAGGCTAAAAAGGGAGTTTTTCCAGTCTTGGGACTTCACCTTTTTCTGCAACAGTTTCTTCCTTCTGTTGTACAGTTTGTTAATGGCAGGAGACCACCAGATTGGCTTCCTTTTTTTTGGAGGAGAGCGTCTTGGTTCTGTTGGGTATGGCTAGTTCCATGCATTTATGTACATGTTCGTACAGTTCATTGGTGTATGATTTGGTGGTCATGCACCTGTTTTCCATTTGCATGGGGGCCATGAAGTTAGCCACCTCTGTTTTTAGGAGCCCAAAGTCAGCTTTGGAGAAGTTTTTCATGGTGGTTACCTTTGCTGGTGGTATGGGTGAGATGTGGATTTCCATGGTAATTAGTTTGTGGTCAGATCTAACTAGGGAGGTATTGACTATTGGTGGTGAACAACGGTTGCCCATGCTAGTAATAACCAGGTCAAGGATGTTGCTTCCTCTAGTGGGGGTAAGAATGGTCCAGCTCATTGGAGTTAATGAATTCCAGGAAGCGTTGGGCAAGTGTATTGGTGCATGATTATTTTTCCCAGTTGATGGAGGGGTAGTTAAAGTCACCCAGTATGAAAGTGTTAAGTTGGACCCTAATAGTTTCTAGGGAGCTTAGGAACATGGATTGAAAGCCTTGGGACATGGTTAGGGACTTATAGCAGGCTACAACCTGAATCGCCGTCTTACCCACTGTTAGTTGTACCTGAAGAATCTCTGATGCATGATACTGGGCTACTAGTCTGGAGGTGTGCATATCCTCTATGAATATGGAGACGCCACTCCTTTGTAGCTTCAGTCCATGTCCTGGGGACAAAAGGTGTAGAATGATTTATAGCCTGGCAGCGTAGGGTGTGATTTCTGTTGCTTTAAACCAGGTGTCCGTTACAGCACAAATGTCAATGTTCTCCATTTTGAGGAGTGCTTTGAGTGAGTGCATCTTGAGATTTAGACTTCTAGCATTGAGCAGCATGACCCTCAGAATGCATTTATTTATAGCAGCTATGGTGGTAATTTGATGTTTAGAACACCACCTAAAAAAAGCACGATAGGGGTGGCAAGAACCTTAGCCAGTATCTGGAAATCTAGGGGTGACCATCGAGGTCTTTCAATCAATACCATCTCCAGTTAGCTCTTGCCGTTATGCTGGGGATACCCAATACAGAGGAACAAACAGCCACAACACCAAGAGGGGCACAGGCTCTGTAATTAGCAGAGACACATGGATTAAGCATAGAGAAGAAATATAAAACAACACCCTTAACTGCAGAACAATAATTTAACAATCCATTCAATTTTTCTGGTTAAAATTGTATGAGAAATATGTTAAATGAAAATATTTAATAACAGTGATATTAAGGTTTAACTATATGATGAAGTATAAATAAGTTATGCATCTGATTTATGTTTGTGAGAATATTTGATAAATGCTGTTATATATCCATACGGCATTTATACATTCACTTATTTCATTATGTCATACATTATAATAGAAACTTGTATTGCAATTTGTTGACTGTTCCCCACTGATAGAAAGCAAGCTGCAGATGCATGAATCTAATGGAGCCACGCAATCTGTTCCAGTACTGTGCTTACAGTGAAGTATTGTTCTGTTTACTATGAAGGATTTCTCTGAAGGTAATTAAGTGTCTGGGAAAAAAAAATCAAGTTTTAATGAGCACGTGTAATGTAGACATTGCAGGACCATACTGCATTATAAATGGTAAAGGTACACTTTTATAAATCCCTGAGTTATATTAAATCAGTATGGGATAGTACCAAGGGGAGTTATTTCTGTGTTAGTCAAGTGGCAATATGCATTTAGAAATATTTTTCCTGGTAGACTTGAAAACACGCATCATGTTTAGCACAGCATATACTGTTTTGTTTTGCACATCCATGTATGAATTTATAAAGTTTGTCAGTGAATAATTAAAAGCTTAACTGTATACAATAGGGTTTCATAGAGGTAATAAGGAGATAATATGTATGTATGACATCTTACCCAGGGTGGGGTGAAATGGGCAGCACCCCAGGTGAAATATGTTAGGGGTAGCGATTGGCAGATCTAAGTTTTTTTCTACACGTGTACTATAAAATGAGGGACTTTGTATAATAATGAAGCAAAGCAAGATGAGACAATTCAAAAACCGCCATGCAGTAGAGGTGGGCCCACTTGAGCATATACCTGTGTTCAGATGGAGTACATTATGGAATTATTTTATGGGTTTGCACATCCATAGCAAATGTGCATTTGCAGGAGCTTCTCATTGCAGCAGTTTTGCTCAACAATGTGAAACTTCACACCTAGAGGCGTAAGGTTATCCAACTGTACTTAAAATTTCAAGTCCTATATATTACTAATATAGTGGAAATATGTTTGCCTTGTATGTAACCTCATGAGCGTCATGGAGTTCATATCCCAGTGGATATAAAGGTATGTGGGCTTTTACATATATTAGCTATGGAGACCTTTCAGTGTCCTGCTGGGGACACAGTAGGGATACCTCAGGCATCTTGTTCGAGAATACTCCATCAGTGCCATGCTTCAGGATGTGGAAGAGTATATGTGGTCTCATGATACCCCAGATGAGAGTGCCAATATCATGCAGGAGGTACTGGAGATCATAGACTGCACCCACATTGAAATAAAGGCCAGACCACAATTGCCAGATGGTCTGTAATGCAAAGGGTATCATTTACAATGTGTGTGTGTGTGTGTGTGTGTGTGTGTGTGTGTGTGTGTGTGTGTGTGTGTGTGTGTGTGTGTGTGTGTGTGTGTGTGTGACCCAGGCAGTCTTCTTGACTCCCATATATGTCACACCTGTGACCTGTACCAATGTTTTTGTGAAGTGACTGCCCCCAGGGGCATCTTGTTGGTGATACTGGATATGCACTAGTGCCCTGTCTCATGATACACATACTAAATACTCAGAAATCAAATAGACTCTGGCACATGTACATGGAGACAGTCCCTAGCATGCCAGGCAATGGAGGCAGAGGAGGACCCAGCAGCAGGGGATGATCATGTCAGATTGTGGTGGTGGGGGGGGGGAGTCACAGAATGCTGTACCATTACAAAGAGGCAGTGGCTTGCACATAACTTCAGAACACAGTGTACAAGAGTGAAGCAAATATAGAACAGTAAAAAAGGATGCACACTGTGCATCTGATCCAGATAACCCAAGTGATAGTATACAAAGGGAAATGCACAGTTATCATCATTTGCACCAGTGAAGAAGGGAGAACAGGACTGGATGTCTTTCACAGGGAGGTGTGTATCAGCTGAGAAGTATGAAAGTAAAACATGCTTTTGTGTGTCCTGTCGGTTCTGTTAGGGGGACCATTGATGCAAAACCCTTTGAGAAGGGCAGGTGTCAGTGGAAGTGCATGATATAATGGGGGGCTATAGTGGTGTGAGTGTGACCAGCAGGTACATATCCTTAGCAGTAGTTGCAGCACTGTGGCTCATTTTCCTGGACAGGTCCCATGAATGCATGACAGACATTTCAGCATCTCATACAAGTCTCTGAAATCTTGGAGAGGTGTGGAAAACCCTTAACTGTGAGTAACAATCTTTTCATCAACAAGGAAAGAGAAAAAGCATTAATTTCAATTCTGCTTAAATATTTTGCACTTATAACAACCTATATGGTGATATTTTTTGTACTTTTCTGCTTTTTCTCTATGTTTTAGCCAAAAACAGTTATCTGTTTTCATTTTTACTTCATTCTAGGACCTTAGTCTTATAGCTTAATTTGCAGTTGAGGGAAATTGTTTCTACAGTATGCTGCACTTCTAGCTCCACAAGTAGATTTACTTATAAAAGCTAGTTATTTCTATTTTAAACCCTGCTAAGCCTTAATCCTGTAGCTTCGTTCACATTTATGGCAGAACTGTCACGACTGCAGGATTTGGGCTTTATTCAGTCTCTTATTACTGCATTTTAGCATAAACAGTGCTACTGGTAAATTTCTGCATGGTCTGGTGCCTTAAGCTGTAGTAGAATTTCTGCTCCAGAGTTTGTACTTCACTGCTTTTACAGTGTTGACATTTCAGTTTTGCTCATACAGTTTTATATTCTCCTTATAATTTCCCTGCTTAAAGTTGCATCCTAGTGTTTCATGTTCCTCTGTTCTTTGTCATAGGTTCATAGGTTGGTACTAGGCTATCGGCCCTAGGTCCTATACAAGCCTAGCCATAACAATTCCCTGGCTATTTCTTCCCACACTATTTACTTCCCTTGTCTCTGTCTCATCCCTCACTAAGACATTAAGCTGATGTTTCTGAAAGACCTCACTATTGGCTTTATTTGATTGGATCCCTCTTTAGTTAGCCTGTTTCTTCCTGATAATTTTCCCTGCCTTCCCACCCTTTTTCTGTTGTGGGCTGATAAGGCTGTATCTCTGGTCTCTACCCCTTACGGTAATCTGAATTTCAGTGTCCCTCCCCTCTTTCATTGCTATTGTCTGCTGCATAAGCTATTTAAGTACTTTCCCCACCCATTGTTTTCCATAGATCTGTGTTATTGAGTGCCCATCCAGCAAACCAGTATTGCTCCTAAGTAAACTTCATTTACTACAAATTTTCTCCTGCTCAATATCCCATAGCAAGGCAAAGTTTGGCATCTTAGCCTTTGTTCCATAAGGATTTAGTTGAATCCAGTGCCATCTAGGCAAAGCTAAATACTTTTGGTTACAAAATCACAATCGCTTAAGTTATTTTGAGTGATGGCTACTGTTTTCTGCTTGTATTTGTATATTTGTAAAACAATTGCTCTTCCTCTCACTGTTGCTGCTGTAACACTGTCTTCAAATCACCTTTGGCAAAGGATTTCCAATTATTTGTTTAAATGGTTTGTCATAGCATTGCAACTGTGGGTCTCTTCTACTGTATATTTACATTAGGAGCACTGAGGTTATCAATCTTGTGTCAGAAGATGTTTGCCTGGTCTATTTGAGTTGAGTAATGCACAAAAGGGCTTATAGTATACTTGTGTTATTAGTCAGAAGGTTAGTTTTTTGTTTTTTCTGTGCTGATATAAATTTGGCATGTTTGCAAAAAGGTGCTTACCGCGTAGTGGTAGGCAGTAATGTCAGGTATAGCAGCAGATACCTAGAAAGCAAATTGTCTCTGTAGAAAGGTCCATAAAACTGTACCATGTAAAGTGGTAAATATAGAGTGAATACTTTGCGTGCTGATAAGCTTAAAGCAACTAGATGGGCCTTGAGTGGAATTCTTACAGATTTAGTAGAATTCAGTATCGTGTAAATATGAAAGTTAATAGAAATTAATACTGTTTACCATAATCTGCCCCCATAAAACACCCTTATTACAGACACCACAAAATCCAACAAACTTGAACAATATACAAAACCACAAAGGCCAGCATAACCAGGAAAAAAAGCACCCTTATTACTCTACACCAACAAAGCATACTTAGCCTTCTAACCTCTATACACCACGCCCTTCGAGCCAACCAATCAAAGGACTGGACAGCATGGAGATGCAATTTCCTAACTTCTATGTAGCCAGCTTGGCAGGGAACAGACATCTTGAGGCATGTAGCTATTGTCTTGTCTCATGTTTGCTGACAACCACTTAATCCTTAATGAAACAGACACAGTATGCAAAAGGTGTACTTACACAATGATACTGGACTGGCACATACTAAACTCCTGCATACAAGTGCACATGAAGTTCTCAAAACCACTCATACAATGTAGACACATACTAATGTATGCTGAGGCACTTAAAGCAATCTTCCTAAACAACAAAGATTCCCTAGACCGCCTGTTGGCAAAGCTATGCCTCAGCAAGTCCTAGGTTACTCAGTAAAAACAACATCTAACACCACACATGCAGTTACTCTCAATGGAGCCCTAGACACTAGGCTCTTAAAGTAAGCAAATCCACTTCCCAGGCCTCATATCATATAGGCCTCCATTTATAAGGCATGACTGACTCCACCTCTAATCAGGACAAATAAGGAAAAGATAATGGTTAATTGCCTATCCAGAACCAGAACCAGGGTCTGACAAATCACATGTGTACTCAAGTATTGCACATATGGTGCAATTATGATTCCATCACAGTCCATGTAGGTATAAATTACCTGAGGCATACCTTCCTGAACTATATGAGGAGAAACATTTTGTAGCTCTCAGACTATGTGTCTCAAGCTGGTATGAGCCTAGCATTGAGCACACTATTCCCATCACTGAGGATGATGCCACAATATGAGCAAAATATGATTAATTTCAGCAACTGGCTGTCTTTCTGGAATCATTATAAGGGGATCCAATATTTGTCAGGCTGGGAGAACAAGGTTAACAACCCACATTGCTTTGCCAATGACGGTCAGCACTTTGCTAAAATTTTATCCTTCTCCATAGTGCCTTTTTTAGGAATGACAAATTGACAAACCTACTGACAGAAAAATCAACTCAACAGAACCTCAAGGTGCTTCTGCTGAATTCCAACAGCTTAAATAATTAAAAAAAACTATACTCCCTCTAAACCCTCCTCACGTGAGAATATAGGCATCTGTTTAGTTACCAAGACATGATTTAAGGCAGCAGAGAGTACCCTAGTAGTGCAAGGTTTCAGCACCTTCCCACTTTCAGACCAGTATCTGCACAGACAAGAGCTAAAGGTGGAGGTGTCTCAGTATACATCAGTAACAAGCATACCTCTAGGGTGGTCATACAGGATGACACATTGGAGTTCCTACATGTGCAGATCACCCTAGACAAAATTCTGTACCATCTCCATAGCTATATCCCAAAAAGCTTAGAATGCATACCTGGACCTTCTGGAAACACTTATCATCCAGTCTAACACTCTACTCATGGGAGACTTTAATAACCCATCTATAAACTGGAAATCCTTAACAGACTCATAGCTACAGGCACAGAGATTCCTGGACTTTGCAAATACAAACGGCCTTGACCACATAGTGAATACACCCACTACAGGCTCCAACATACTGGACCTAATACTTATAAATATGGGAGTATGCTGCACCCCCCCCCCCCACCAATGTCTCATCCTCTCTGGTAAAGTCCACCCATAAAGTTGTGTCCTTTTAAATCAAAATCAACTCCATAACCCCAGTAAAACTGCTAGCACTTAACAACTATTCCAAGGCAAACTACCTTTTATTAAGTGATGATTTGTCAGAATTCAATGCCACACCAAAGAAAGAGAATTCAGCAGTCTACACTGAATTGCTCTCAGCAACTCTGTACAGCCACGTCAATGACTGCATATAGGCTGATGTACCTACCAGAAGTAAGCCTAGAACTAGCCTGAGAAACAAACTGCCCTCGCGGCATCCCAAATTAAATAAGATATACAAGAAAAGGAAAAAAAATCACAGCAAAAATCAGGAAGGGTAATTCCTATAAAGATAAAAGCTATCTTATTAAACTAAATAGGCAACTAAGAGGGCTAATTAGGTCAAACAAAGCCAACACTGAGATTAAGATAAGCTCCCAGGTGAAAGATGACCATAAGGCCTTCTTTAGTTATGTCAGATACCTCAAAGGTGTCAGACAGCAATGTGAGGAGATGTTGGTTAATGGTGTCATATTCACCAAGCCTGACAATGTAGTGAACCAGTTTGCAGATAAATTCATGTCCAACCTTACCCCACTTTCAACACCAAGAATCCCCCAAGAAATACCCTCAAACATAACCCTTCCAAGTATAACCAGGGAGCATGTACTGGCTATCTTCGCTAAAGCCAAGAACACAGCCTCAGTGGACCCTGATTGGGTGCATCCTGAACAGTCGAAATACAACTTTTCACTAGCTCTGGAGTCACTATTTAACTATGGTTTTAAAAGAGGCTTTGTGTCACAAAAATGGAAGAATGTGACATGTATCCCTTTCATAGGGGAGGGCCTTCAACAGATCCTGGAAACTACAGATCCATTGGTCAGACAAGTCTTATTTGCAAAGTCATGAAAAGAATAATCATGGACATTTTCAACAATGCATAGGAGACCTTTAGAAACTGGGTCCATCTCAGTCTAGCTTTGTCAACGGAAGGTCATGCTTACTAAATCTGGTTGGCTTCTTTGAAAAGATCTCTAACACATTGGATGAGGGAATAGTGGTACATACGGCCTATAGATCTGGCTGAGTATTTGACACAGAGCTCCAAAATGGCGTTGTCAACAAGCTTATGGAACTGGGCATAAACCTGTTTATAACACAGTTGATAGCTAGTTGGCTCAAAGATAGGGCCAAAGAGGTTAGAATAAGTGAGGCCACATCCTCATAGAGGCCAGTCACCAGTGGAATCCATCAGTGCTCTTTTCTGGGCCCACTTCTCTTTGACATCAATTTCTCTGATGTTATAGACAATGTCAAAGACCTCTGGTTGACAAAGTTTGTAGATCATTGGAAAACGGAAGCCGTCATCAAATCTCCCCAAGATAAGAACACCTTTCAGGAAGATCTAACACAAACAGACACTCAATGCCAAATGTGTCTACCCCGGGTAACTACCCCATTAATAAAACCCCCCTAAAAGTTGATTCACTAGTCAGGGATCTGGGAACTCATGAAGATTATGACCTAACCTTCAACCAACATGTGTCCAAGGTAGTAAGAAGATCCTTCTATGTCGCTCATCTTATAAGTAAGGGCATGGCATCTAGGTCTATAAATGTCATCATACCACTGTATTGGACTCTCATCAGACCCATCATAGAGTATAATACTCCCTCCAGTATGTACTTGGCCAGATATATGCAGCAATTAGAATGTCCAGAGAAGTTTCTTACAAAAAGAATACAGGGAGTAAACACAATCTCCTATGCTGATCACGTCAAAGCCCTGTCTCTTTACTCAGTATCATATAAACTTCTGAGATGTGATCTTTGGCTGGCATACAGGGCATCACTGGATCTTTGCCTGGAATACAGGGCATCACTGGACTACATTTTGATGAACCTTTTAAACATCCATCAAACAAACCACATCAGATCTACTAGATCAAAATACCTAAATTTGGCTTGTTACATAAATAGGACATGTGGGAGAAACAAATATGTTTCTCTGAGAATTATCATTGTCTGGAACAGACTCCCCATCCAAGGGAAGCAGAGTCCCTCCCTAACCCTATTTAAGTGCAACTTGGACCAATGGATGTGTAATCTGAAATTCAACCTTGATATGGCACCTATGTATCTGGTGGACAGAGGCAGTCAGTAAATCACCCCCTGTGTAAATTAAACTTGTGGGTCATAATGGGGTTGGATGGCTAGTCTTATAAGGGCCCAATTGGTCATTAGCCTAGTATATACCTATGAACCTATGAGAGCTGACTCTGCCACGAGTTGTATCAGATCCTAGTGTGCTACATGACTATGAGTGATGTCTGTTGTGAGATGTGCAACTGTGGAGAAAACAAACAAGTGCATCAAAGTATTTTTTTTTTACTTTTCTAAGTCTTTATTTGTTCATTTTGTTTGCTTTTTCTAACTGAAATGCAGAATTCCTCTCTCTCACATGCGAGGAGTGTGAAGTCCTTCTGAGTTTCAGAGAAGGAAATAAAAATAAAAAAAAGAAATTGACTTAATATGTTAGCCATTTTTTTCAAAATCAGACAGGCATTATGTACAATTTTAATGAGGAGTAAATTGTATCATAGGAAGTTACTAGGCTTTGGGTCCTGAGGCCTTTACAAACCTAGCCAAGAATTTAGCCCATGTTCCATCAAGTCAACAAACAATCTACTGTCCAGCAGGGACACAGTTGGAGTCCCAGGGGTGTATTTTCTGTTCCCCATCCAGTTATCCAGGTTGCACTTAAAAAGGGTTAATGAGTTACTCTGCTTAATGTGGAGATGGAGTCTATTCCACAAATGGGGGAGTCACTGGGACACAAATTTGTCCCACCAACATGTCCTATTGCTGTCACAGACCAGGTTGAGGTCATGCATGTGGGTTACTCGAGTGGAGGCTGACTTGCGGAAACGCAGCACTACCATCAAGGTGTAGTCTGAGATTGCTTTGTGTGCCAGACAGAGGTCGCCTCTGAGGAGTCTGTATGAGACTGAGCAGAGAGACAGGATCTTTAGCCTCTCTGTGTAGGGTAGATGTTTGACACCCTCACTTCTCCTGGTGAGGAACCTCTGTGGTCTCTCCAGCTGCTACATGTGCTTTGTGAGGTACATGCTGAAAGGGGCATTGTATTCAATAATGGGTCTTATACGGGAGAAATACAGGGATTTTATGACCACCTTGTCCTTGGATGAGATATCCTTACTAATCAGGTGGGCCATGTAGAAAGCTTTCTGTACTATGGAGGCAATATGGTGGTCAAACGTCAGTTTGCTATCAACCTGGGTGCCCAAGTCCCTCATGACTGATTGCATGCTTAAGACCTTGTTATTAACGTGATAATTTGTGGGGATATCACTCTCTGCAAAGGGGGTGATGATGCATTTTTTGGCATCCAGTTCGAGGTCATGTTTCTGGCACCAATTATTTGTTTGGGTGAAACCCTCTTAGACGATGCCCACATCACTATGGGAATTGATGACAGCACCCATCTGCAAACTTGGTCAGCAATAGCCCACTGTTTTTTTGCCTGCACCTCAGAAAACTATATCCCAAACAACAGAGGCCCCAAGACTGATCCCTGGTGTACACTACTCACTATTGGTCTACAGCTTGAGATGTCTTTCCCTATTTTGACGCTTCTATATTACATAATCAAGCTTTTAAAAGTTCGAACATCATATGGTTGACACTGTATGATCGAACTTTTAAAAGTTTGAAAATGTAATAAAAAAAAAAATAAACCAAAGAAAAAACCTACCTGAATGGTTTAAGCAGGGGGGCAAGCCCCCAGCACCCCCCACACCACACGCTCTTTAAATATGCCAACTCTGAGATCACACTACAGTGCAGAAAGGGAAATATTTCCATTCTGCACTGTACAGAGATATCCACTGAAATATTCGAACTTTTAAAAGTTCGATCATATAGTGTCGACCATGTGCCATTCGAACTTTTAAGAGTTTGACAATGTGATATAGACCCATTTTGACTAGGCGGGTTCTATCAGTGAGCCAGTTTGCTACCCATCTGGTAAGATATGGATTGATGCCTAGTTGAGAGACTTTATTTATTATCCCCTAGTAGGGAATAGTATCGAAGGCTTTGGCCAGGTAAAGGTAGGTGGTGTGCACAGTCTTCCCCTCATCCATGGCTTTGGTGAGAGTCTCAAAGAAGACAACCAAATTTAACAGGTATGATGTCCCATTGATGAAACCATACTGTGTGGGATTGAGTGTTTGGAGG
>NC_056733.1:1128405923-1128410923 GCF_019279795.1 Protopterus annectens
GTAGCACTGCAGAACAGGAATAGATGGAACAACTCACACCCAACATGGAAAGGATGAAATTGTTTCTCCAGGCTGCACAAACAGAGATCACCTCTGTGGCACACGAGTCCTGTGTACTCAAAGAGAGAGCTACGAAAAGAGTCCAAAAGTTGGATGATCTGAAAAACTGCTCTAGATGGGCAAATGTTTGAATCAAACGGATACTGGAATTTATTTAGGATTCATATCTCAGGTCGTTTATAGAGTATTTGTTCCATTAAGTAATAAAACTGCCATGATATCTGAACCAAGATATTGAAAAGTTCACATTCAAAACAATATTCAATATTCATTCTCTAGACTTGCAAGTTTATTTATTTATCTTTTGTTGACCATGCTTGTCCCATTAGGCTAGTAACCTCTTTACAGGGGAGGCTTGAGGTGGCATTTATACTAGTAGTTGAAGTTCCCCTACTCTTCATTGTTGTGAATAGGAACCATTTTGGAGGAGCACTTCCTGTTTCCATTCATAGGTTCATAGATTCATAGGTGTGTACTAGGCTAATGGCCCTGGAGCCTTTACAAGCCTAGCCCATAGAAGTGCCCTGGCATTGTGCTGCCCAACATTAATTCCCAGTGCCTCTATCAAATAGAGCCACTGGAGTGATCACAGGGGTGAACTTTCTATTTCCCATCCACTCATCAAAATTTCTCTTGAAGAGGGCCAGTGAGGTGCTCTGCTTGACATGTATGGGAAGTCTATTACAGAGCATGGGCAGTCTCTGGGTTATGAACCTGTCCCTCCAGCATGTTCTGTTGATTGTGGTAATGAAGTTGAGGTCTCTGGGGTGTGTGATATGGAGGGATTGGGATTTCTTTAGATGTAGCATTTCTAACAGAGCTGGTTCAGACATGGCTTTGTAAGCCAAGCAGAGATCGCCTCTTAGTAGACAATATGAGACAGAGAATAGCTTGAGTTTTTTGAGTCTGTCCATGTAGGACATGTGTTTAAGGCCTAGGATCCTCTTCGTGAGGTACTTTTGTGGCCTCTCCAGCTGTTGTAAGTGTCTAGTGAGGTACATACCAAATGGGGCATTATACTGTATGATTGGTCTAATGAGGGAAGAGTAGAGAGAAATTATGACCTCTTTCTTCCTGGATGCAAAACCCTTGGTAATGAGATGTGCCAGATAGAAGGACTTTCTGACCACAGTGGCAATGTGGTGGTCGAAGGAGAGGTTGTTGTCAGTCTCTGTCCCCAGATCTCTTATACCACCTTCAGCGCTCAGTGGGCTCCCATTGATGGGGTAATTAGTGGAAACTGAGTTTTTCCCAAAGGAGATGATGATGCATTTTTTGGCATTAAGCTCAAGGCCATAGTTTCAACACCAGTCATTGGTCTCAGTGAGGCCTTTCTGTAGGATGTCTGCATCACTTGGGGAGTTAATAATGGCTCCCAGTTGCAGTCATCTGTGAACTTGGTCAGCCAGAGTCCCTTCATGTTGGTATGGACTTCTGAGAAGTAGATGCCAAAGAGGAGAGGACCCAGGACCGATCCTTGTGGGACTCCACTTGTGACTGGTAGGCAGTCTGACTTAAGAGTCTGCTAGTTTCACACTGTGGGTTCTATTTGTGAGCCAGTTTGCAACCCACCTAATGATATAGGGGTTGATTCCAGGCACAGAGACAGCCCAGAGAAACAGAGAGGCAGATGATGAGAAGGAGATGGTGGAGTAGTGAAACAAATAAAGGAAAAAGCAAACATTGAGAATGGAGAATGTGTGCAGGATTCTGAGAAAATGTTTCAAAGAAACCTGTTTGATGCAGATGAGCCAGCAAATGATGGATGTATAATTACAGCCCTCCAGTTGGGAGGGTTACGGGATGATTTACTTAAAGAAATGGTGGTGCAGAGTGAGCCAGAAAATGAAGAAGATGTTTCCTGGGTGTGGGGGGGGGGAGCATCATGGAGAAAATACAAAAGGAGCATGCAAAGACAATCCTGAAGAATAGTGGTGAGATGGAAAACAAAACATATGCAGAGAAAGTAAAAAAAGCCAAAGTGAAGTAGCAGAAAGGAAGGCAGAAGAAAACAAGAAACATAAGTAAGTGGCAAGGATTCAAATTAAAGAAGAAAAAGAAATGGACAGGAATGAAGGGTCTGGTATGTAGGAAATAAGTGACACTATCAAAAAAACAGAGTTAAAAGCTCTGCTAAATGGATTAATTAGAGGTACACAGAACAACACAATGCTTGCCAGGGAGGCAACACCTAGAATGGAGTGGTTCATGTCTGTTTAGAATAGCAGGGCACCTTGCATATGCATGAAGGCACGCTGCTATCTAAACGGACATGAACCAGGACCGAGTGATAGGAGCGTGTGTCAGCAGTGTCTGCACATGTAACACCCCCCCTACACTCAGAAAGTGCCATACAGCACTTTCCGACACAGATGAGTGTCAATCTATATAATATATTCAAGTGCACACCCCCAAATGTATGCACTCTTGCTCTACATGCATGGAAGCAGTAGGGCAAGAGGAAAGCATTAAAAATTAAAAAAAATATTTTTTTTCCATGAAATAAATCCGAAATTTAAGCAGTGCGCATCTTGTTTGCATGGTGTGCCACTATGCTTAGCTTGGCTGAAATCCTGAAAATGATAGACAAGTGCTACTGTGATAGAAAATATCATCAAGCTACTGTAGCATAGTGATACTGCCATGATATAGCATGTCAAACATGATAAGTTTGAATCCCCCCTCTGCCAAATTATTTAATAAAGTTTTAAGTTTTAAGGAATTTGAATGACAGATGTCAATCATATGGCTCACGTATGGCACAGTAGGGGTGGGAATATGTAAAATATAAATGTAAAAAATAATTTATAAATTTAATGAAAAAAATAGATTTAACCAATGCTTTGCTAGTGTAAGCATTGCTCTCCTGCTTTCAGCTCTGCTTAGCTGGTGTAAGCATTGCCATTCAGATTTTTGTGGAGCTAAGCATAGTTCAGCATAATAAAACCAGTTAATCAAGAAAACGTGCAGGGAAAACTGCCCTCTTTAAACCACACAGGCGGGAATACAGCCATAACCATTTGGGATTGCTCACAGCAAGAACAAAATGTCTGGCATTGGTAAAGGTGTGCGCTTCTGAGTGCAATGTTGGGGCATCCAGGAGTCCAGGGTCATGGTTGGGCTCCTAGTTAAAAAAACATGATGGCAGGCTGCTGCAGGGCCAGTACCAGGATTTGCATTACAAAGCGTAGGCCTGGGACCAGCATGCACGTGATCTCACCAGTGCCACTGGCATACCCCGGACTGGTGAGCAGGTACATCATCACCATAATGACCTGAAGAGGAGGAGGTGGTGCAGTCTTGGACCAGTGGATCCAAGAAGCCTGAGCACAGGATGTCCCACCTGTCTGTAAGTATGCAGTATTATGTATCTCTAAGTATGGGAAAAGTTCAACATGTGACTGTGCAAATGTGATTAATATGTGATGTCTCCCCATACAGCTGCTGTGGAGAGGTCCCAGAATGTTGAGGCTCATGCCCAGCGACTGGTCCGGCTGCATTGGCAGCATGGTGAGTACAGAATACCCCCTACTATTAGCAGTAAGAAATCAAAATTATAGTAATGGTAGTACTATCTGTATATATAATTGTGCTGTAAAAGTCAGGAATAAATGTCTGTTGCAGGCTGCCAGTGTTACAATAGCGTATTCCCAACTGCTGTATAATACATATATCAGTAGCAAACAAGGTACAATATGCATAAAAGGAATATTAGAATATGTATAAGTGTGTCTGAGTGAACCTGCCAAGAAAGTGTCATGTCAGGGCTACTGTAACAGAAATGAAAAGTATTCCCCTGTGCAGATCATGCAGGAACAGTAATTGTGGATTTCTGAGTCATACACAGATATGTATGTCAAAACTAATTAAGATTATCCCAAACACTGGTGTGTGTCATCTCACTTGTACCTGAAAAATAGAAATGTGTATGTCCTGCAGAATGCATTAACTGAGGTGAACTGATTTAGCACTGTTTGTCTGCATTCTTTAGAATGGGTATGTCAAATAACTGAACAAAAGCAACAGTACATATTCCCATCAGAATGCATTTTATTTGTTTCTCTAGCGGCATTGCCCTGTGTTAACCTTTCAATTCAGCCGTATGTAGCTGTGAATGTACTGAAAAAATGCCTAAGGCTAACAGGTGCAGACTTAAAACCTACAATGGGTACTCAGGAATCTAAATTGCAATATGTAGTTATAAAACAGTCAAATGTGCAATCTAGCTAATGTGCACATGTTTCACAAACAGTGACACCAATGTCTGTTGTGTATGCATAATTTGTACTGAAAATGGGAAACAAATAATGCAACATGTCATAATAAATGTACGGCACACAAAAATATGTACCAGACAGAAAGGTCACAAACGCACAACACCTTCCCAGTAGCTCAGTTTGATAAGGACTAGCTCTGTAGTTCAATTTTGTACACACACCACAGTTCAAATCCAGGGACTGCTACTAACATCTCAGTCTGGTTCTACAGTTTTAAACTGCAATCTGAACAGAATAAATAATGTACTGCAACACATACATTTTCTCTACAGGGCACACAGGTAAAGAAATCTGAATAGAAATACTAGTATGATGTGTATAACTATGAAAGGTGTACAATTGCTGTGTTGATCAGCCCAGTCCTACAAATAGATGCAAGCT
Source organism: Protopterus annectens (assembly GCF_019279795.1). Lineage (NCBI taxonomy): Eukaryota > Metazoa > Chordata > Ceratodontiformes > Protopteridae > Protopterus > Protopterus annectens. The sequence goes on from NC_056733.1 coordinate 1,128,410,642, forward strand.
AGACATCCACATTCTGCAGTCTGGCCCAGACAAGCCCGTCAAGTGTCATGCTGTCATGGATAGTTTCAGTAGTTGCCAAGAAACCTGCACACAGAAAATGCCACAGTAGATGTATGTGAAAGGCACAACACACATTACAGGGACTGCAACTAATATGTGAATCTGAAATATGTGTAGAAACAGCAATGTAATGTGCACACAGTTCATCTGCACAGGCCCAAAGGTAAAGAAATTGGTATAGAAACAGGTATAATGTGTATAACTAAAATAAGGGTACACTTG
>NC_056733.1:1128415923-1128423423 GCF_019279795.1 Protopterus annectens
ATACCCTTACACAGGAATATAAAGTCAGAAACACAAATGGATGTAGCCATGTACTGATATCACTCAACAGAGAGAATGCCACTGATATATCAGAAACAAGACCTGTGTGGTGACCAGACAAAACATAACAGCCAATCCTCTGGCCATCATGTGGATAGGCCCACAGTTATGAACTATGCAGATAGACTGCATTCCATGCAAAACTAGCATGTACACACAAACCCTGTAAAACTAGCGGTATACAATGCATACAACAACAATACTCACACTGTCCATAGGTCTGGAACCATATACAAATATGTAGATGGCCTGTGTCTGCAAGTCCTGTTGTAAGAGGTATTTCTACCTGCTGTCTGTAACACTGCTGCCCACACACAGGAAGGATGTCTTCCATACAGGAAAAGTAAAGAGACAACGCCCACATGATGTAGTAATTTATAGTAGTGGGTTGCCATGACAGTGGAAATTGGAAGTACTACACAGCTGGCTGCATGCAATTAACAAGTGGTGAACACTGATTGGTGCAGAGGCCATCACCTGATCATGACCATCACCTACAAAATCCATGCTGCAACCTATTAAAAGCAGCTCAATCCCTGTAGTGGAGAGAGAGAGAGAGAGAGAATTAAAACTACAAACCAAACCAAAACAAAAGTATATAAAACAAGGGACATATAAAGGTGTACCTAGAAGGGAGGACAATACTACAACAGGTATGTGAAACATATATGCATGTAATTGAATGTAGTACTTGGTCTGTAATAATGGGATAGATGATGTGGAAAGATTTATATGTGGCATCAAGAGTTGTTGTAATGATATCCTGCTGAACAACTGCTATAGACATAATGTCTGGCCATGTGGGTAATGGGCCATACCTGTCAACTGTGCAGATCAGCGCTGAATGACAAGATGTAAGCCATCATACTGTGTGTTCTTTACCACACGACATGTATATTAGTGTAGCAAATAGCTGGTGATGGAAGTAATGAAGTTATGATAGATACATGAGTTTCAGACCCCACCACCTGCAGGACAGTCATGTTAACATGAAATGTATTATGCACAAACTTCATAGGTTTGTAATAGGCTTACCTGCAATCTGTCCCTATATATACCCCCCTAATGTTAGGCTGTGTCCACATGTGACACCCATCTGTTTTGTAGCAAGGCAGAACAGTGCAGCTGTGGAGAAAGGAGTTAGAGAGTGTGGACCTGATGTTTGAATGCACTCCATATATATATATATATATATATATATATATATATATATATATATATAATGTATGTCAACAAATATACAGACACACGCACACACACACACACACACACACACACACATATATATATATATATATATATATATATATATATATAAATCAATATATATATATAAATATATATATACACACACACACACACACACACACACCCACATACACACACACACACACACACACACACACACACACACACTCACATATATATATATATATATATATATATATATATATATATATATATACACACACAGTAATAAGCGGGTGTGAAATGGACAGTTATGTCTTGCGTGAAATCCATGTTGGGAACACATTGCCCTTGTTTGTGAAGGTGAGATTGGTATGTTGGGAAGGATAGTAGATATATTTGGAGAGGTAGGTTGGGTTGTGGGTAGTAACAGTCCACACAATCCAGGATTATGTCTAGCAGCATGCATAGATATCCCCGTTAACACAAAACACCAAAGTAAACAGAACACATGCATATATGGAACCATAGTGGCCCTTACAATGGTATGCAGGTAACATTGTTAGCAACAGGCCACTAATGATAATGTTTCAACGTGGAACATGACTAGAAACACATTGCACAATGTGTCATACAATACAATATATGTCCCAACAGTAGGTTTGCTGTAAACATACTCGTTGATTTGTGTGTTCAGATTATTGTTGCAGATATGGTGGAGGGAGACAGCGCTGGCAATTAACAACTATTATATCCTTGCAGTATGAGGTCCTCAGACCTTTTTACCTTTTTATGTCTTTCAGGCACCATGTTTAGAGAGCGTCTGACAATTTATTCCCCCAGGAAAATTAAGTCATAATAAACTACGTGGTGCAGCACTCCCACACCCTGTTTGGCTGTACAGCTCATGATCTGCAGGAGAGGACCTCCCTGTGCAATGAGTTTGTCCACAGGGTAAATGATGTCAGCCTGCATAACCGCAGTTATGAGCAGGTCTGACATCAGTGCACTGACTTCATCCTCCATGCCCGTCAGCATGCTGCTGTAGTTAGGAGGGACCAGCAAGCCACAAAGTGTGGGGGAAGGTCATACCATCAAGCTTCCCGACACATGCTGAGGAGCTCCTCACCAGCCTCAGGGCACCTGCCCACTAGCAATGACAAGACCCAGTGGATAGCATTGTGGAGGTGGGTGCTACCCACACAGTGGACAAGGAGCATGCAGGTAAGGCCACAAGGCACATCAGTAGACCACTGATGCTTATCCATCTGCATCTATAGAGTTTAATCATGCATATGTGAGATAAAATATATATGCTCTGTTGCTGCATTGTAGTAATGAACAGATGTGCATAATCTGTAGTATTGTGGGTTTGTACTGTTGATGTACTGAAATGCTGCAACCACCCTGTACCAATGCCACAGGTGTGGCTACTGACATCACATCTCTCACATAACTATGTAGGTCCCTCTGGTATACCTCTGGGGCAGCAGCCTGTAGCTGGTGAGTATGGTGTTGTTTGTTCAGGTTTGCCAATACACCGGCCATGTTATGTCCATGGTATTTGCCATGCACTCATTTAACACACCTACCCATATTGCATGCTGTAAATGTTCACTTATTGTTGCTGTTAAATGCACTGCATCACAGTGGTGACCATGGTGGCATATCTGAAGAGTATGTAAGAGCCCTGCAATATAACTAACAAGTTTTCAAGACCAAGTTGGAAACCTACAGACAGTATCAATTAAGATACATATGCTGCACAAGCAACACCTACCCCATCTCAGGCCCACCATCCCCATCTGTACCTTGCTGGTGCCAGTGTACACCTGTATGTTTGCCATTCATTAGCAGGGAGTAGGCTGGTACACATGGTGTTCTGAATCTGCAACATTGCAAAATGACACTCATGTGTAGCACATAGTTGTCGAGCATCTGCAAAATGGCTGAGGATGGTGTAGGGTGTCATCCTGAAACACAACAGTGAACTGAAGCAGACATCCAAAGCTCACTAAGAATGGCTGTATCTGTACACAGTCAAGGTCATGAATTATGGCCGACATAACCCTAACTCCACAGCAATAGTGAAGGCACTGTGTGACCTCCAAGGGCTGTGCACATGAGTTGACCTTGCAATCTTGCAGAGTTGAGGGACATTTGTAGGGCAGAGTGACCAAATACTGGCAAGTGTTGATGGGCCATGCTAGTATACCCCTTCCAGCAATAGTGACTGCTGTAGTACATTTAACAGTTAGTGCAACAAACCATCATGTTAAGGGTGTGCACAGTTATGCACCCACAGATTGTATGCATCTCAGTCAGCATCTGCATGACTAACACATTTGTTTGATACTGCATTTGATTGCACAGGTCATATGTCACATATTAGGTTCATGTAATGTTAACATATGCAGTATTGTGGTTCCATGGCATATCAGGAAAGAAGGTGCCATGTCAATATAAGGGTGTGTACACTCCTCATAGCCACAGTAAGATTTGAAGGTTGTCAGTGTAATTGTATTTTATTGGTCATACATGGACCGCTGATGATGAGGTCTGCAAATCAGACATCAGGCATTCACTATTGACATCTGTCCACATATCATCCTAGGTATGTGTCGGACAAACACACAGGGGCTATGAGCAGCAGAGCAAACATAACTGACACAAATATATACATTCAGCAATGGCATGTACACCTGCGAGGTATGGTGCACAGTATATGCCAGGGTGCTGAACAGGTGCACAGCAATACTGTGTACATGGCTGGAGTGTGTTCCAGGGGAAGGGGCATCACCTACTAACACAACTCATGCATCACAGAGATGTATAATGTTGGTAACAGGGTTCATAGGTTCATAGGTTGGTACTAGGCTATCGGCCCTAGGGTCTATACAAGCCTAGCCATAACAATCCCTTGGCTATTTCTTCCCACACTATTTATTTCCCTGGACCCCTGTCTAGTAGGGTGGCTGACATGATCCCCGGGGTGAATTTCCTTTCTCCCATCAAATCATCAAGGTTCCTTTTGAAGAGGGCCAAAGAGGTGCTCTGCTTGACATGTATGGACAGTCTATTCCAGAGTCTGGGGAGTGTCTGTGTCAGGAACCTATCCCTCCAGCATGTTTTGTTTATTGTGATGACAAGATATAGATCCCTGGAGCGTGTGGCTCTAAGGGATTGGGATTTCTGTAAGTGTAGCATGTCCAACAGCTCTGGGTTTGACATGGCCTTGTATGTTAAGCAGAGATTGCCTCGGAGTAGACGGTATGCGACAGAGTATAGCTGGAGTTTTTTAAGGCGGTCAGCATAGGGCATCTGTTTTAGGCCTGTGATTCTTTACTGAGGTATTTCTGTGGCCTTTCCAGTTGTTGCAGATGTCTTGAGAGGTACATACCAAATGGGGTGTTGTATTCTATAATGGGTCAAATGAGGGATGAGTACAGTGGGATAATGACCTCCTTTTTTCTGGATGAAAAGCCCTTAGTGATGAGGTGTGCCACATAGAATGATTTCCTGACTGTTGTGGTGATGTGGTTATTGAAGGTGAGACCTGTGTCCCTAAGTCTCTTATCACACTTTTGGTGTTTAGTGTACTGCCACCTATGTGATAATTCATGGGTACATGTTTTTTCCCAAAGGGGATAACTATACATTTCTTGGCATTGAGCTTGAGCCCATGGCTCTGGCACCAAGAATCTGTTTCTGTAAGGCCCTTTTGTAGAGTATCCACATCATTTGGGGATTCAATAATGGCTCCCAGTTTGCAGTCATCTGCGAACTTTGTTAGCCTGAGTCCCTTAGTGTTGGCCTGTACTTCAGAGAAGTAGATGCCAAACAAGAGAGGCCCCAGGACTGAACCCTGAAGTACTCCACTTGTCACTTGTCTGGAGCTGGATTTGGAGTCAGCTACTTTTACAGTGTGGGTTCTGTCAGTAAGCCAGTTGGCAACCCATCGAGTGATGTAGGGATTAATGCCCAGCTTAGTAAGTATATCTATGATTCCAGAGTGGGGGGTGGTGTCAAAGACCTCTGCGAGGTCCAGATAGGCTGTGTGGACTGCCTTTCCCTCATCCACTGCTCTGGAGACTGATTCAAAGAAGTCAATAAGGTTCTGGAGACAAGATTGGCCCTTCATGAACCCAAACTGGGTGGGGTCCAGTGTTTTAAGGTTGCCATTGTCTTTGTTTATAAGTTCCATGATAATACGTTACATGGCCTTGCAGATCAGGCTCATCAGACTGATGGGACGGTAGTTCCTGGGATCTAAGTGGATTACCCCCTTGTGGAGTGGGATAACTGTAGCTGTGCACCACTCAGTGGGCACAAAGTCTGAGGTGAGGGTATGACTAAACATGACACTTAGGTGAGGTGCCAGTTCATTTTGTAGTTCATGTAGTACACAGCCCGAGATGTCATCTGGTCCCATGGATGCTGTATTCTTAGCTTTGGTGAGTGCGTTTCTTACCTGTGTGGCCGTTATTACTGGAATTTGGCAATCTTCCAGTATTGAGATGGGCCATTTAGGGGGTGATATGGGGGGTGAAGTTGGCACTGAATTGATCTGCCAAGATATTGGCAATATCTTTGGGATCGGTATATTTAATGCCATTCTGCTGTAGCTCAGAGCAGATCCGAGCATTGCCATTTAAATTCTTGACATAGTTATAGAATGCCTTGTGGTTGTCTTTGGAATCTTTGGCAATTTTATTCTCATAACTAGCTTTGGAGGATTTTATGAGGGATCTCAGCTTCTTACTGAGTCTGGTAAGGGAGTTTTTTGCATCCTGGGATTTTCCTCTTTTCTGAAACAGTTTTTTTCCTTTTGTTGTAAAGTTTGTTTATGGCATGGGACCACCAGATTGGCTTCCTTTTTTCAGAGGAGAGCATCTTGGTTCTATTTGGGATGGCACGATTCATGCATGAGTGTATGTGCTTGTACAGTGCCTTGGTGTAGGACTCAGCAGTCGAACTTTCAGTTCCCGTCTGCATGGGTGTCATGAAGTTTGTAATTTCTGACTTGAGTAGCATGAAGTTGGCCTTGGAGAAGTTTTTTTATGGAGGTTCCCTTACTGGGGGGTGGGGGTGGGATGTGGATGTTAAGGTTGATTAGCTTATGGTCTGACATGATCAATGAGGGGGTGACCATAGGTGTGGAGCATCGATTTCTCATGTTGGTAATGACCAGGTCTAGGATATTGGAGCCCCTGTTGAGACTATGGATTAGTTGATCCAGGGCATTGGAATTTATGAATTCCAAGAACCGTTGGGCAAAGGTGTTGGTGAACGAGTAGTTTTCCCAGTTAATGGCAGGGTAGTTGAAATCACCTAGTATTAGGGTGTTTGGTTGTATATTAATATTTTCCAGTATGTTTAGAAAGGTGTAGTGAGAATCTTGGGGCATGGTGGGGGATCTGTAGCAAACTACAATTTGGATTGCAGTCTTACCTAATGTTAGTTGCACCTGTAGAATTTCAGACGCATTGTGTTGGGCAACTAACCTGGTGGTGTGAATATCCTTGGTGAATATGGACACTCCTCCACCTTTAGTGTTTCAATCCTGGTTTGGTAGCTGAAACGTGTGGTAAGAGTTGTAGCCTGGTATTGCAGGGGTGCTCTCTGGAGCCTTGAACCAGGTCTCAGTTACTGCACAGATATCAATGTTCTCTATTTTTAGGAGTGCCTCGAGAGAGTGCATTTTGAGGTTTAGAGTTCTAGCATTGAATAGCATTACCTTCTGATTGTGCATGCTTGTACCTGTTACAGTGGTGGTTTTGTCCTTTGAACATTGCCTAAAAAAGACACTATAGGGGTGGCAAGAGCCTTAGCCAGTAACCTGAATCCCAGGGGTGACAGGTGCAGACCATCTCTGGCAAAGCATCGTGGTCTGTTGATCATGTCGTTCCACGCAGACACATAGTGGATCCCCTTTGAATGACACCAGAAGCTTAGCCAATTGTTGAAGTCAATCATTTTGTCCTTATATTGTGGTATCATTCTGGATGAAGGCAGGATGCTACTCAGGGCTAAGGTCATACTTGCCTGGGCCACATGATCTGAGAGGTCTTCCATGTCTCTTTTCATGTAGTCCAGGGAGGTATGTCTCAAGTCATTCACTCCAACATGGACAATGACAGTGTCATATTTGTACTTGTTGTGGAGTAACTTGAGTGCATGAGTTATGTGGCAGATCCTGGCACCCGACAGGCAGCTCACTGTAATTTTCTCCTTGTTCAGCCTGGTGAGTGG
>NC_056733.1:1128428423-1128443423 GCF_019279795.1 Protopterus annectens
ATAATATATGGACTGTGTGAACAACACTATCCTCATATGTGCCACTCAAATACTAGCCTACATATACTGGGCCAATACACAGTGTATTACAATGCCTTACTGTGGTATGGGGCATGTGTTTGGTCTGGCCCTACAAACATGTACACCGATATGGTACCATACACTGGAGCAACATGCAACATCACATAGAACAGGACCAAGAACAATGACATCTACCACAGTCTGTACACAGGCCAAGGTACATATTCACAATACACACTCTGTCAACAATCACCATAAGTACACAGACCTCACTACTGTACACACTACAACAGAATGTCCAGGTTTTGTCCTCAAATATAAGGCCTACTATACATAAGCCTCAACATTGGACTACTAAACAAGTTAGAAACAACTTATAACAGGATTGCCAGATTTGCTGCCCAAAATTCTTACAAGTCCCATCACTGTCTCTCACTAAAAGAACTAAATTGGCTAGAATTGCCTAACTTGCTTGGTATAATCAGTTTCAGATTATTCATTCCATTCTCTACAAACCCTCTTTCTGTCCAACTATCTATCTCTAATCTCTCATTACCTACCCACTAGATTACTCTGTAGTTCTGAACAAGGCCTACTAAAAATCTGCAAACCAAGGACCAAAATGGGTCACCTAGTCTATAACTTTAACCATTCCAAAGCCTTGAATAGCCTACCACTAGATATAAGATCCCTTGAACATCCCAATCAATTCAAAACCTCTTCAAAAAATACCTTCATGAAAAATGGACTTGCCAATGTAATTATCCCCCCTAAACACTCCCCAATAACCTTCTACTTCTCTTCTCTCTCTCTTCCCTTCAATAAACAAACTTACTACTTGATCTTCTCCTGTTGGTACATCACTGTACAAACATAACTAGCAAAATATTTCAGCTATGTAACTATTGCACTATTATGTATATAATATGTAATTATGAATGTATCCCTCCGATGAATTTATTTCTGTATGAATTTCACTTGCCACAGTGTAATGTATGACATTGTAATGCAATAATGTGTGGTATTGATGAATGTAATGTGTGGCACTGTAATGTTGTAATCTGTGGTAAAGATGAATGTATTTCTATATGTATTCAATATGTAAAATTTTTATTTTCTGTTGGACCTTTTTTCATCAGGCCTCTGCTGAAAATGGGCATTTGTAGCCCAGTTGGACAAACCCGGTCAACAAATATAAAATAAATAAATAAATAAATAAATAAATAACATGTCTATCAGTCTGATATCTCACTGGCTTGTTATTAGGTATGATGTCAGTAAATAATGATGTACTGAACATATACACCTCTTACTGCATGACATATGTACAAAGGTTGACAGAGTTGTGGCTGGAGGCAGAAACACAGGACCAATACTGACATGTTGCTGTGATAAACCCATACATTTACTGGTGTAACAAGGCTTGTTGTGACATATATCTTCTGAGGGATATGAAGTCAGTAACTCACATGGCTGTCACCATGTACTGACTGCAATCCTCAGAGTATGCTACTGCATTTCTAAAAATTTAATGTGTGAGTAATACAACTCATGTAAGACTCCAAACACTGGCCAGTCTGCAGACAGCCCTACAGGTGAGAGTTTCCCCAACCACATAACACTGTCATGACAGATATTAAATCATGTAGAACAGCCATATCCACACAAACCCTGTTAAACCAACATTACTTCAAATGTAGAAGAGCAATACTTACATTCTGTCCTCATGTTTGGAACATCCCCCTCCTGTTTGTTGGCCTGTCTCCACAGTATATGTTGTAAGAGGTATATTCAACTACCCTTTGTGATGCTGTTTGTCAAACACCCACATGAAGTCCTGCTCACAATGAAGGAAAAGGCCAACACCCACATGAAGTGCTTAGTTATAGGAGTGTGTTTCCATGCAATTGGCTATAGAAATGATACCACAGCTGTACCACATGCAATCATCTAGTGGGGACTGCAATTCGTGCACAGGCCATCAGCTGATCATGAGCATCACTTAGAAAACACAAGCTGCAGCCTAAGCAAAGCAAATGTACTTTTCCACATCCACCAGAGAGGGAGTGAGAGACACACAGAGACAAAGTAAGAAAGGAAGGGAGTAGGAGAGTAAGAGCCAAGCATGTCTGTGTATGATCCATGGGTGGAGAGTGGTATCTGGGCATTATGACAGTTGCCTATATTGTGTACTAATCCATACTGTCACATGGTAATTGCACATGGCTGTACACATTTATGGCTGAGGACTGTCGACAAGAATCTCGACAATGTTTGAAAAATGTTGGCCTTGTAATGTTGACAATGGGACATGCAGCTCCTTGGTATAATGATGTGGCTTATCAGTGGGAGTGGTAAGCACTAGGTAGCCTATCTACCACAAAAGTGGTTTCTGCCCAGAAATTGTAGTTTATTGGCCGTTTGGGCAGTTTTTCCATCTCTTTCAACTTTCTTGTTTAAAAGCCTGCATTTGTGCTTGTTTCCCACCTTTCCTGTAACTAGTCTATTCCAGATACATATTTGCTGTATCCAAGACTGTTTGTAAGCTTCTGAGCCCCCCAAGCCTTTCTGTGTTGGAGGGAAGCCTTCTAGCTTATCAGTGGGAGTGGTAAGCGCTAGGTAGCTTATCTACCACAAGAGTGATTTCTGGCCCAGAAATTGTAGTTTATTGGCCATTTGGCAGTTTTTCCATATCTTTCAACTTTCTTGCTTAAAAGTCCATGTTTGTGCTTCTTTCCCACCTTTCCTGTAACTACTCTAGTCCAGATACAGATGTGCTGTATCCAGGACTGTTTGTAAGCTTCTGAGCCCCCCAAGCCATTCTGTGTTGGAGGGAAACCTTCTAGCTTATCAGTGGGAGTGATAAGCACTAGGTAGCATAACTACCACAAGAGTGACCCAGTACCCAGAATGATACCACAGTACAAGGACAAAATGATTGACTTCAACAATTGGTTAAGCTTCTAGTGTCATTCTAAGGGGATCCAGTATCTGTCTGCCTCGGACAACATGGTTGACAGACCACAATGCTTTGCCAGAGATGGCCTGCACCTTTCGCCCCTGGGATTCTGGATACTGGCTATGGGTCTTGCCGCCCCTATAGTGCCTTTCTTAGGCAAGGTTCAAATGACAAATTCACCATTGTAACAGCAGCAGGCAGGCAAAACCTGAGAGTAATGCTATTCAATACTAGAAGTCTAAACCTCAAAATGCACTCATTCGAGGCACTCCTTAAAATGGAGAACATAAATATCTGTGCAGTGACTGAGACATGGTTCAAGGCTCTAGAGAGCACCTTTGCATTACCAGGCTATAACTCATACCACACTTTTTGGCCATCTAACCTGGACCAGAACACCAAAGGTGGAGGTGTGTCCATATTTGTTAAGGATATTCACACCTCCAGGCTAGTTGCGCAGCATAATGCATCAAGGGTTATCCAAGTGCAACTAACTCTGGGCAAAACTGCAATCTAAATTGTAGCCTGTTACAGATCCCTCACCATGTCCCAGGATTCCCACTCCTCTTTTCTTGATATATTGGAAAATATTAGGGTTCAACCAAACACCCTAATAATGGATAATTTCAACTACCCAACCATTAACTGGGAAAACTACTCATGTACCAACTCCTTTGCTCAACGCTTTCTGGAATTCATAAATTCCAATGCCCTGGATCAGCTTATACACACCCCCACCAGGGGCAACAATATTGTAGACCTAGTCATTACCAGCATGAGTGACCAGTGTTCCACACCTGAAATCAACTCCTCGTTGGTCAGATCTGACCATAAGCTAATCACCCTAGATATCCACATCCCGCCCCCCACCCACCATTAAGGAAACCACAGTAACAAATTTCTCCAAAGCCAACTTCATGCTTCTTAAGACAGAAGTGGTGAAGTTCATGGCACCCATGCAGATGGACAATACAGTTACGACTGCTGAATCGTACACAAATGCACTCTATAAGCACTTACGCAAGTGCATGGATCGTGCTACCCCAAACAGAACCAAGACGCTATCCTCCAAAAAAGGAAACCAATCTGGTGGTCCCCTGCCATAAACAAACTCTACAACAGAAGGAATAAACTGTTGTAAAAGACAGTAAAATCCCATGAGTGGAGGAGCTCCCTGGTCAGCCTCAGTAAGAAGCTGAGATCCCTTATAAGATCCTCCAAAGCTAGCTGCGAAAACAAAATTGCCACTGATTCTAAGGGCAACCACAAAGCATTCTATAGCTATGTCAAGAATCTCAATGGCAACACCCAGATCTGCTCTGAGATACAGCACAATAGCATGAAAATTACAGAACCAACTGATATTGCCAATACCCTGGAAGGTTCAGTGCTAACTTTACCCCCCCTCACCCCCTAAAGGGCCCATATCTATACAGTAAGAATGCAGAGTCCCTGTAATCACATCTATGCAGGTAAAATCTGCACTCTCTAAAACCAAAAACACAGCATCCATGGGACTGGACAACATCCCAGGCTGCATTTTACATGAACTTCAGAATGAACTGGCTCCCCAACTAAGCGCAATGTTCAATCATAGTCTCACGTCAGGCTTTGTGCCCACTGAATTGTGCACAGCAACAGTTATCCCACTCAAAAAAGGGGGAGCCACCACTGATCCTGGGAACTATCTCCCTATTAGCCTGACGAGCCAGGCCTGCAAGGCCATGGAACGTATCATCATGGAACTCATAAACAAAGACATTGGTAACCACTGGGCCCCACCCAGTTCGGGTTTGTGAAAGGCAGATCATGCATGCCTTCTGAACCTGATCATCTTCTTTGAGGCAGTCACCAAAACCGTAGACGAGGGTAAGGTGGTTCACACAGCCTATCTTGACCTCGCCAAGGCTTTCAACACCATCCCCCATTCTGGAATTATAGCTAAACTCACAAAACTAGGTATAAACCCCTATGTCACAAAGATGGGTTGCCAACTGGCTCACTGACAGAACCAACACGGTAAACGTTGCAGACTCCAAATCTGACTTCAAACCAGTGACAAGTGGGGTACCACAGGGTTCAGTCCTGGGACCTCTCCTGTTTGGTATCTACTTCTTTGAAGTACAGGCTAACACAGAAGGCCTTTGGCTAATGAAGTTCACAGATGACTGCAAACTAGGAGCCATAGTCGTGTCCCCAACTGATGTGGACATACTACAGAAGGGCCTCACTGAGACAGATGCCTGGTGTCAGAAGCATGGCCTCAAGCTCAATGCTAAAAAGTGCATTGTCATCTTCTTTGGTAAAAACTCTGTACCCATGAACTACCACATAAATGTCAGTCTACTTAATGCTGAATGTGTGATAAGAGATCTTGGGACCCAGGTGGATGGTAGTCTCTCCTTTTTTTAATCACATTGCCGCAGTAGTCAGGAAATCCTTCTATATGGCACACCTTATCACAAAAGGGTTCTCATCATTGTTCCCCTCTACTCGGCACTCATTAGACCCATTATAGAGTATAACGCCCCTTTTGGAATGTACTTCACAAGACATCTGTAGCAGCTGGAAAGGCCATAGAAGTACCTAACAAAGAGGATGACTGGCCTCAAACAGATGCCCTACACTGACCATCTCAAACAAATCTAGCTTTACTCTGTAGCATATCACCTACTCCAAGGAGATCTCTGCCTAAAAGATAAAGCTATGTTAAACCCAGAGCTGTTGGGCATGCTACACCTAAAGAAATCCCAATCCCTCCAAGCTACATGCACTAGGGATGCCTGTCACCACAATAAACAAGACATGATGGAGGGATAGATTCCTGTCCAAGAACTTCCTATACTCTGGAACAAGTTATCCATCTATGTCAAGCAAAGTTCCTCATTAGCACTCTTCAAGAAAAGTCTTGATGAGTGGATGGGAAATAGGAAATACACCCTGTGGGATCACTTCTGTGGCTCTGCTCGACAGGGGAACAGGAAATTAACTTTCTTGGGTGACATAAACCAGGAAACCTTGTTGGCTAGGCTTACTTAGACCGATAGCCTAGTACCTACCTATGAACTTATGAAAACCCACACTGCAATGGACCCTGTTATTACACAATCACCCCAGCACCCACTGATAATACACACACAACCACACACTTACCAGTACTGAGCTTCAAACCCCTACTTCACTATGTATTGCTATTACATTGTTATGTAGTTATCGCATGTGCCACGGAGATTACATGTTGGAGAGATGTCTAAAAGTATCTTTGAAGGTGAGTGACAGCAACAGTGATAAAGGAGGGATAAGGGAAGTATAGCACATGTGACTGTCCACAAAAGCAGGCGTCACGGAAGACACAACCACACTCTTTCAGGGAATCACACACATTTTCACAGTTGAAAAGGTCAGGATTAGAACTCCTACCTAACTAGTTTGCTACACTACAGTATTACGCAGTTATCACATGCACCACAGAGCTTAGGCTGATACATGGCCAAAGGGTTACTTCAAGGTGACTGACATCAGCAGATGTGCTACAGTAGGGCAATGGGAGGTGTAGTGAGTGTGAATGGCTTCAAAATCATTAATCTACACACACACACACACACACACACACACACACACACACACACACACACTTGTCAGTACTGACATGCATGGGTTCATTGCTTCACAGGTGTGTAGTAGTCGACTGTGCCAGAAGGCTGTACAAGTCTAGGCAAAGGGAATACCTTGGCATCAAGCCACATGGCAATGGTCTCCAGTATGGCTCAAGTGTGTAGTCCCTGGACTGGCCCACACAGGTGGGTATTGTATTCACCATCCACTCATCTGGGTTACTATTGTGGGTGGCCAGTGCTGTGCAATGCTTGCCATGTATGTGATCTACATTCCATGACACGGACAGTATCTGGGTTGTGTACATGTCCCACATGCATGTTTTGTGACATGTGGAAGTGTACTTGGGGTCTCTGGGGCATGTTGTATGGACAGATTGTTATCATCTGATGTGGCATTCCTGACCTCATGTGGTGAGACCTGGCTATGTAACTGAGGTTGTGCCTGCACCTACATTGACGGCATGATACAGATATTCAGTGGAGTTAGTGGCAACTGTCCATAGAGGGCATGTGTATAAGGCATGGTATTCCCTTTGTGGGTTACATTTGCAGACTCTACAGTTGTTGCAGGCATCCAGTGGGGAACATAGCAAAGGACCACTGTAAGCAATTATTTGCCTATTGTAGGAATGGAACAAGGTGTCGTGTCCGTTTACTTGATGGATTACACACACTCAGTCAGGAGATGTTACACATCACAGTACATTCTGATGTCAGTGGCAGTGTTGTGGTCAACAGGCATGCAGTCCACTGCAATCACACCGTGGTTACTATCTGTGAGCAATATGCAGGGAACTACCAATATAGTGGTTGTTGTCTAGACAAGTGCGTTTGTGTATGAGACATGGGTGTAAAGTGTTCTCTGAGTAATACAAGGGTTGCCTATATTATTCACCAATCCATAATGTCACATGTAGGGCTATGGACTGTCTACACCAGCCTCTCTGATGTTTGACATCTGCTGCCCTTGTAAGGTGGACATTGTAACATATAGTAGGTCCTCAATATAATAATTTAGCAAAATCCGCCCCACAATGCATTCTGTCATCGCACAATCACAGCAACCTCCACACAGGATACTGATCACAAACACACACTTGCCAGTACTGAGATTCAGACCCCTTCCTAGCTATATATTGCTACTACAGGGTACCACATTTATTGCACATGCTACTGAGCTTATTGGGAAAATGTTGTCCCAAGGTACTTCTAAGGTGAAGAACATCACCAGCCCTTGTAAATGCTGGCATTGGGTGATGTAGTGGGTGAGGGTTCCCCAAAATAATTTTACCCTGATCACACATTTACATTTGCCAGGAGTGAGGTTCAACTTCTATTTAACAACCTTTACAGACCATTATGTTACACATTTACCAAATGCACCACTTCGCAACAGATACTTGTAAGGTGGATGATATCTGCAGGGCTGCTGAAGTCAGGCTCTGAGATGTGGACTGGCTGGTAATAGGGACACAATCTTTGAGGTGCACACACAAACACTTGCCACTGATGAGATTCAAACCCATAGCTGTGTAGTTACTGCTATTATATTGTTCCGCATTTATGGCACACACCACAGAGCCTATAGGACATAGACCTTTTCCAAAGGTATATTTCAAGGTAGATGACATCAGCAGACTTGCTGAAGTAGGGCAATGGGAGGTGTAGTGAATGTGAATGGCCTCAAAAGCATTACTCTCTACACACACAGACACACACAGACACACACACACACACACACACACACACACACACACACACACACACACACACACACACACACAGTTCTACAGTTGCCATGTCTGAGATTAGAACTCCTACCTAGCTAGTACATCACACTATAGCATTACATAGTTATTGCACATACCATGGAGCTTACAGGGCTGAATATTTTCCAAAGAGGTATTTAAACGTGACTGACATCAGCAAGCTTGCTAAAGTAGGGTAATGGAAGGTGAAGTGACTGTGAATGGCTTCAAAAACATTACTCTATACACACACAGAGTTCCACAGTTGCCGTCTCTGGGATTAGAGCTCCTACCTAATTAGTACATTACACTATAACATTACACAGTTATTGCACATGCCATGGAGCTTATAGGGCTGAATCTTGTGCAAGGAGGTATTTCAAGGAGACTGACATCAGCAGGCTTGCTAAAGTAGGGCAATGGGATATGTAGTGACTATGAATGGCCTCAAAATCATTACTCTTTACACACACAGAGTTTCACATTAACCATGTCTGAGATTAGAACTCCTATCTAACTAGTATGTTACACTATAGCATTACACAGTTATCATACGCACCATGGAGCTTATAGAACTAGACCTTATCCAGAGGTGTATTTCAAGGTGAATGACATCAGCTGCCTTGCTAAAGTAGGGCAATTGGAGGTGTAGTGTCTATGAATGGCCTCAAAATCATTGATCCCTACACACCAACAGAGTTTTACAGTTGCCATATCTGAGATTAAAACTCCTACCTAATTAGTACATCACAGTATAGTATTACGCAGTTATCACACGCGCCATGGAGCTTACAGGGCTAGCTCTTATCCAAAAGTGTATTTCAGTGTGAATGACATCAGCAGCCTTGCTAAAGTAGGGCAATGGGAGGTGTAGTGTCTATGAATGGCCTCAAAATCATTGCTCCCTATACACACAAACACAGAGTTGCACAGTTGCCATGTCTGGGATTAGAACTCCTACCTAGCTAGTACATCACACTATAGAATTACACAGTTATTGTGCACACCACAGAGCTTAAAGGGATGAATTTTGTCCAAGGAACTATTTCAAGATGACCAACATCAGCAGGCTAGCTAAACTAGAGCAATGGGGAGTGCAGTGTGTGTGAATGGGCCATAAACCATTCCTCTAAAAACACGCACACAACACTCAGTCACACACAACTTTACATTTGACAGGACTGTGTATACAACTGCTAGATGAATAATGACTTGTGCTGTCATGTTACATAGTTATCTCAAGCACCACAGACACTATAGTGCTAAGGGTGACCAGAAGCAAATGTCTGCAGTGATAGACATTGGCACATCATGTGATATTGGCCAAGTGGATGTGTGGTGGGTGGGACAGGCCTCATGATGGGAAGCTCTTTGTCACTATCTGTCTCTCTCTTCTCCACATCTCTGTTTGTGTATGTTTGATCTAATATAGTGTGTTGTCCATGGATATATGTGTGTATTCCTATCCAATTTGTGTGCAAAGCATGACTGGTGTGCAATGTGGTGTGTGTACCCAGACATCTGCGACTGACAGATATGCATAGTCCACTGTTGTTCCCAGACATAGCCTCCATTTCTGTAAGTGTGGGATTATGCCCAGTATGACCTTCTGTATTGAATGTGTGAATCCATGTGTTCTACACCTACAGCTAGCAACCTGTTTCTGCAGGATATCTGTAGATAGGTTGACAATATGGAGTCACAATGTGCAAAGGATAGTGGGATACTGTAACTAATTGTGTCTGTGCTGCTTCTGCTACATGGTTTTGGTGTTAGCAGAGCTATTTAGACATATGTACTGTTTTACACTGTGATGTATTATGTCATCAACTACTGACAGATATACTTATCTGCTCACAATAATTTCATGGGGAGTACAAGATGAATGAAGCTGTGTCCAATATTGTGGTTTGCAGCCTACATATTCATGCACAATCATGCCATTCTGGAGGGGGAGCTGCAGATACTTGCTGATGGGTCTGTGTAAATGTTCCAGCACCTTGGTACTGTGGTGGCTGAGGATCCCATGCTTGTACAGCTATTGACATGACAGAATGGGCATATCCTGCTGTGGCCATACCTCTCAGCTGTACAGATTTGCACAGGTTACCCAGAGGCAGGGCTCATATATCTGGTCATTTCCCCTTCACATTGTGGTTTATGAGCAGATTTGTAGCCACCCATTCCTGGGTTTGCAGGCAGGAGTAGTATGGGCACACATCAGAGTTTCAGACTTCACACACACTCCATGGCATCTATGCTTCTATCCCCACCCCCTGTTATTCTATCCTCTTCCTAACATTATGCAAGTGATATCTGATAAGTATCCCTATGGTTATCACTTCATCCCAGCAGTATTTAGGCATTGGTCCACAGTTCATGCAGTAAGACATGGTGGACATGCTACTGGGATTTGTTGACATGGCCTTGCATTTGTGTTCTGTGGACTGTGTTATGTTGTTATTTGGGACTCCATGAGATAACATACATTGGCAGTACAGGTGAGACACAGGCCTTTGACAGAAGACTGTAGGGCATTTGGTAGTGATGTAGGTCATCTGTAGCAGGCCAGTGCATTCTGTCACTTCTACAGTCCTAGGATGCAAGCCACTGGATTGCCCTGGTGTGACAGGGTAGGTGTGCAAGGGTTTGATGGCAATAGTTTTTGTCCTTATTAATCCATTGGTGTGGATGCTGGCAGGGTGCTGCTTACAGCTAGGGACACACCTGCATGGGACACCACTTCTGCATGCTGCATTCTGTGGGTATTCCCATACAGAAGTGGATGTCATATTGTACTCATTCCCAACAGCAGGGACATAACCTGTGATGAACCTGTGGCTGATGGTGGGGTATATACATGGGGCATTCCCCTTATGCTGGCTTGTGCGGGGACATCAGCAGTTTCTCAGTACTTCATAACTGTGCCTTTTGTGGTCTGCCAGTGTTTGGCCAGGCTACATCAGTATTCCATACTACACAGACAACTAACGTGCTGCTAATCTGTATGTACAATTCCAAAGGTGTGTCCATTTGGCAGTAACATTTTATACCCTCTCTGTCTAGGGTACTTCCACCTGTGTACTGTGTGTATGCCTGGGCCCACATTCATGCCATGTCCATCTTTCAGATGGTGACAGATATTACATCCGAACAATTAGTATGGATTACTGCTGGACTGGGTCTTGCTGGGATGCACTGTGTTTGGCACTGCAGTTGTCAGAACTTGGCCCTGTCATCAACAGTACTGGCCATAGGCCACTGGGACACAACCCCCATGCCTACAAGCTGACCACTTTCACACAATATACAACACACAACAAACTAACACACTGAGCCCTGCATATTGTGCACGTGCAACAATCTGTCCTGCTAATTTGGCCAGCTCAGGTAATCTGTGCTCCACTGTTATTATACCCATATGTACATATTACTACATTTTTACATAGGACTGTGGGGGGAGGGGGCACACCTAACAACTGTAAACATTTGCTATGACTGCACTGGTATGTCAGGTACTCTGTTGGCTTCCATTTCATACTGTATTCTGACCTATCATGCAAACTAGAGGCATATCACTGTAATACAGATCTTAGGTTTTATTGACCTACATTTCAGTTTCAGACTTCTTACCATTCAGAACTAACATCCAACACCCTGACCTGTTGTAGTCTGTCTGTGTAGGTCTGGAGCGGGGGCTGTTCTCAATTTCCATCATTTGGAGGCCTCAGTACAGCCTTTCTTTGTGGTCATCTGCACCTGTCCTGTTGGCTGAGACTGTTGTTGGGTATGTGAGCCTCACTGACTTGCATGTGTGTGTCCTATGGACATACATTTGGGCCACCACATGTACTACAGTGGGATTTGTCATCTTGTAAAGTACTGCTTCCTATATTGACACCAGTATTTGTTATGGATTTCATACTGCCCATATAGGTGTCTATTATCTGCTGCCATCCCATTCAGCCACCCGATTCCCTTGCATGCTCACATCTGTACCATAGATACAAGTAGCAGAACATACTACTCCATTCAGCAACTGATAGTGAGAGTGATTTACCTTGTGGCTGTGCCAGTATTCAGGATGGTGCTGGAGGGCTAACTATGCTGGATGCACATAGTACACTCCCTATACATGGTTAATCACAGGTATTCCATGTTTGGCATCCCTTTTACTGTATCTGCGAGTCAGAGAGAGGTGTCATTCCCTGGGTTCTTACCATGTCAGTGTATGTGCTATGTGTTGCCTCTTTGCCAAGGCCTGGGCACCCTGTGCACACCTCCTTCTGTCTACAGGGGCAGGCTCAGGTTGTAAGTCATTCTGTGCCTGTGTTGGTCTTGGCAATGGTGGGGGGCTGTGTGGCCCTTCCCCATGCTGTTCCTACTGCAGCTGTTTCTGCAGGATCATATTGTATAGCATGGCACATGAAATAACAATTTGGGTAAATGTAGCTGGAGAGTACTGCAAGGCTCCACCAGATACACCCAGGCACCAGAACCGTGACTTGAGCATCCCAAACACACACTCTGTTATGATTCTGGTTTGTGCTTGCGCCTCATTATGGATCTCTTGTTCGGGTGTGTGTGCATTTCTGATGGGTGTCATCAGCCATAGCTCCAGTGCATACCCAGCATCCCCCACTACATGGCCATATGGGATGTCCCCACTGGCAAATCTCTGGCACAGCTGTGTTATATGCCTAATGTGGGAGTCATGATAGCTTCCAGGGCAGCCAGTACACACATTCATTATAATGCCCTGGGTATTGCACATGACCTGGCAGTTAATGGAGTGGAAGCCCATGTGGTTTATGTAGACCCTACCCCGCTCACTGGGTGGTGCTTTGATGTGTATGTGAGTGCAGTCTATAGCACCCACTACCTCAGGGTATTCTGCTATTTGGTGGAAGAGATGCTTATTGCTGGTCAATGTCTCACGGGTGTTGTGGAAATCTATGTGCTCACTGGCATGTGCTGACATGGTATCCAGGAACTGGTGGAGTACCCATGATATCCCCAGTTGCCCTTTGGAAGGTACCTGTGGCTAATATTCTTAAGCCTACACATACCTCAGTATCCACTGGGATGGGTTCTCCTCTGTGGATTCTGTGTGTGAGGTGTGGCCGGCACAGCTCAACAATTTGCTGTAGGAGGTCCCTGTCCACCCTATAGCACTCCACTATCTCTAGCTCATGTAGCCCCTGGTAGGTTACCCTGGGTCTGTACAATCTTCTCCTTTTCCTCACTGTGGGTTGGTCATCAGCATTCTCATCCTCACCACCCTCAGTCTCTTCCACATATTGATTTATGAGAATAAAAGCAGCCCCTATCATTTTGTTGCTTTTGTTAGGTAAAAGTTCTCCATTTGTGTACACCGGTGGTGTAGAGTTTGTGGGAGAAACCAGAAGGAAAGGTGTTTGCATAGTTTATAGTGTTGTGCTGGGCTGTCCTGGGCTGCTGCCTGTGTAATTGGCTGATTCGGATACATTTAACCTGCCAGCTATGCTACTTCTCCTTGGTTACCTGTGTAATTGGCTGATTCGGATACATTTAACCTGCCAGCTATGCTACTTCTCCTTGCTTACCTTCCTACTGCTGTTTTCCCTTCCCATTGCCTTCCTGTTTACCCCCAAGGTGCGCTGCACAAACCCAGTGCTCAGATCTGAATGGAGCTGAAATTTCTTGGTTTATTTATATATTTATTTTTTGTTTAAAACCCGGTGTGTAGTGTGCACACCCGTTTAGGCAATGTAAACACTGCTAGGCAGCTTCAGACACTCCCCCTTCCTCAGCTGTGCTTAGCTAAGGGCAAACACGGGCCACAGAGCTCCAATAATCTTACAGCATGCATGACACCACCCCTTATTAAGTCATCTAGCTCTTAGGCTTACACCATGGTATTACTGCACCTACACAGTTGGGTGCAAGCTATCACTGAAGGGAAATCTGTGATTCAGTATCATTCCCCTCATTTGCATAGAATTGACTGCTAATGCATGGTTACAAAACCGACACTCAGCCTTCCCCCTTAGCAACCACTATTCCATAGTCTTGTTGTGTTATGCATACTACTGACTATTATGGCAATATTATGATTTTGGTTTAAAAGCTTATTTCCAGCTTTTTTTATTATTTTGGGGGACGATCCCATTTGACACCGCTGCCCTATGCTTAAACGGTCAAAATCAGCCAAAAAAAAGTAAATTTTTATAATTTTGAAACTGATTTTCATGCCTATGTACATATATTTGGCCTTTGGCATGCCTAACCCTTCTAATACATACATTTATATGAGCTGTCATGCCTCCGTTTTGTAGTTTGCAGAAATGTAATCAGCTACTGGCTGAATACATTTCTGCAGTCTACGCTATTCCTGCACGGACACCTGCCTGCTTCCTGGATCGCTAATTCACCTCATTTGCATGGTTTTCACTAGCAAATGAGGTAATTAGCATACAGGGGCTGTGTCCGTGAAGGAATAGTGCAGTAGTGCTCGTGCACGTCCCTGAAGCTCATTCCTGGATCGCACGTCAGCCATATTGCCTGCAGCAGCTCTTGCACTATTCCTGCACGCCGTGCAGAGCTTGCTGAATCCTGGGGTTGCTCTCAGAGTAACTGATTTACTTTGGTGTAAGGCTTATCACTAAACAGGCTC
>NC_056733.1:1128448423-1128543423 GCF_019279795.1 Protopterus annectens
TTTTATTTTATTATGTAGTCAATGTTTCGAACTTCGCTATATGAGTTCGCTCATGTGAGGTTTGAAGTTTTGAAACTTTGACTATATAATATAGACCCATTTTGTAGCATAGGCTAGATTCAGGCTTGCTGAATCTAGACTATTTGGTATCATTTGAGCACTAAAACCAGCCATCTGACATTAAAAAGGTCTCCTGCACCCTTGTGCAGAAGTGTGCAGCCTAGGACCAATCTGAGTTGGGGATTGCTGTAATAAGGCTCAGTCTTGGGCTTTCCCATTGGTTACTTTGTTTTAAAATCATTTAACATAATTTCTATTTAAGCCTCATGTTTGCACAGAGCTACGCATCATGCAACAGGGTTTAGCACAGCTGTGGTGTATAGCTGTGCATAGAAGCAAATATCTAGAGAGACAATTTTCCCTAGATATTTGCTAGGGAGCCCTCTTAAGCTCCCCTTCTTCACTGTGCATACCACTGTTGTGCACTGCTCCCCTGCTACCAAGTTGTGCATTGTGAAGCATTGATGCAGCTTTCTACCCCTAGCCCTCCATAGAATAGCCACTTTTTGTTATTCTTACAGAAAAACCTGGTCCGTCTAGCCCACTCCCAACTAGTTACTAGAGTATATTCTTGCCATAATGGATGAACAGTTTCCCACCATTTCTCCAGCCAGCCTTATTGACATGGACATCCTGAGGTAATGTAGCAATTGTCTCATGTATACTGACAACCAATTACTCCTAAAACAAACAAATACAACTTGTGAGAGCTATATCTTTATTATGAATTTGTAATCAATTCTCTCACATAACAACAAACTAGATATCAAATAAGTTGTCAGCTCACACATTTCACCTCTTGCACATAACAAGCTCACAACACATAAACCCACATATGTTGAGGTACTCACTAGAAGCCTACCTAAAATCAGAGATCTCCCAAGCACAAACCTACTGTACACACTGTAAACCCAGCAGCATCCACTACACATAATAATACACACAACAGTGTCTTAACAATAAGCCCCTAAAGCAAAACACCTCAAAACTAAATGTCTTGGTCATAGGCAACTCCATGGTGAGACGCACAGATGTCCCCCTCACCAGGCTGGACAAAGAGAATGTCATAGTCAGCTGCTTGTCAGGTGCCAGGTTTCATCAGATCACACACGCACTTAAGTCTCTCAACAACAAGTACCCTTATGACTCTGTCAAAGTTCATGTTGGAGTGAATAACTTGAGACCTACCTCCCTGGACTATAAGAAGAGAGACATGAGTGAGCTCTCAGATTATGTGCCCTAGGCAGGTATGACCCTAGCCCGAATAGCATTCTACCTTTATCCAGGATGATTGGCATCAGCAATTGCCTTAGCTTCTGGTGTCAATCCAGGGGGATCCAGTATTTGTCAGCCTGGCAAGATATGATTGCTGGCCCACTCTGCTTTGCCAGAGATGGTCTTCACCTGTTGCTTCTTGGCTTTCCGTTACATGCAAAGGTACTTGTCTCCCCCATAGTGCTTTTTTTAGCCAATGTCATAACAACAAAATTCCCAATGTAAAAAAATCTACTACAGACAAACAGAAGGTTATGCTGCTTAACGCTAGGAGTCTAAATTGGAAACTGTACTCATTGGAAGCACCCCTTACCTTGGAAGATACCAATGTCTGTGCAGTGACAGATGCATATTTCAATGCCGCAGAGAGCAGTTTGGCCATGCAAGGCTACAATGCCTTCCACACATTCAGACCCCAAAATGTGCATGAAAAAACAAAGGCAGAGGTGTATCCATCTTCATTAAAGACAAATACACCTCAAGACTGGTCAAACCATATGACTCCCTAGAGCTACTCCAAGTCCAACTAATTGTAGTAATCCTCCCTTCCATATCATTGTTAGCCATAGGTCCCCCACCAAGAACCACGAGAGCCAATCTGCCTACCTGGACCTAGTTGAGTTACTCACTATACAGCCAAACGCCTTGGTCGTTGGTGATTTCAGCTATCCTTCCATCAATTTGGAGTCCTATATGAGCACAAGCACAATCACCCTAAGGCTCCTGGACTTTGTTAATACAAAAGCTCTGGAACAGATAGTCTGCACCCCATGACCCCTACCAGAAGACAAAAAGGTTGAAAATTTTCTCCAAAGCAAACTATACCCTCCTAAACGATGGCATAAATAGTTTCAACCCCCCTGCTACCACTGTCAACAATGACTCATATACAGAGGTGTACACAAATGCCGTGTATAAACACCTATACAAATGCATAGACTCAGATGTACCAGAACTTATCAAAACAAGGTCATTCCAAAAAAAAACAAGCCACCCTGGTGGACATTAAGCATAAATAGGTTATAAAACAAGAGAAAGAAACTAATGTCCAAGAACAAGAGGGAATTGACACAGCAGAAGCAAATTGGATATCTTGTAAAGTCCTCTGAAACCAGTTATGAAGCAAACTAGCATCCCTAGCTAAGGATAATCACAAGGCATTCTTTAGCTACATAAGAAATCTAAAAGGGAAGGCCAAGCTTTGTGCCAAACTAATAGTGGAAAGTACCACTTATACTGATCCTCAGGATATCACCAACCTCCTAGCAGACAGATTTGACACAAACTTCACCCCCTGTCCCCACCGGACATACCCCAAAGTGTATCTGTCACCAGTCTTCTACCTAGTATTGCCAAAGAGAAGTTCATAACCGCATACTCCATGGCCAAAAACACAGCCTCTATGGGACAGGATAACATCCCAGGCTGCCTATTAAATAGTCTAAAACAGGACCTAGCAGAACCACTTGGCACTCTCCTCAACCACAGTCTAAGTACTGGCTTTGTCCCAGCAGAGTGGAAAACAGCAGCAGTAATTCCCTTGCACAATATGGGTCCATCGACCTACCCTGGGAATGAACTATAGACCCATAAGCTTAACCAGCCTTATCTCCAAGGCCATGGAAAGAATCATTATGGATCTTATCAACAAAGATATAGGTGACCTTCAAACTCTTGACCAGACCCAGTTTGGCTTTGTTAAGCGTAGATCATGCTTATTAAACATAGTGGACTTTTTCAACAATGTCACCAAAGCCCTGAATGAAGGCAAAACAGTACATACAGCTTATCTTGAATAAGCAATACTTTTGACACAATTGCCCACTAAGGCATACAGTCAAAGTGGGGGATTCCTCCTCTACCAGCAGACCAGTTACCAGTGGTGTACCACAAGGATCTGTGCTGGGCTCCCTACTGTTTGGAATCTATTTCAGAAGTCCAGGCAAAAATAGGTAGCCAGTGGCTTATCGGGTTCACTGATAACTGCAAACTGGGTGCAAACATTGAGTCCCCTAATGATGATGACATACTGCAAAAGGGGATTACACAGACAAATGACTGGTCCAAAAGACACAGACTTAAACTAAATGTAAAAAAAAAAAAAAAATGCGTTATCATCCTTTTCGGCAAAGGGGAAGTCCCTGTAAATTACAATATTAACAGTCCCCCCTTTTCCTCAAACCATGTGGTGAGAGATTTGGGGGCACAGGTTGAGAGCAACCTTAGCTTCAATCACCATGTACCCACAGCAGTAAGGAAGGCCTTCTATATTGCACATCTCATAAGTAATGGCATCACATCCAGAGCTAAGGATGTTGTAACTCCCATGTACTCATCCCTCATCAGACAACTAATACAATACAATGCTTCCTTCTGTATAAACCTCACCAGATACCTGCAGCAGCTGGAGAGACCTCAGAGGTTTCTCACCAAGAAAATTCAGGGCCTTCAACACATGACCTACATGGGCAAATTGAAGGCCCTGTCACTGTACTCTGTATTTTATAGGCTGCTGAGAGACAACTTGTGCCTGGCCTGCAGAGCAGTCTTGGACCCTGCCCTAATGGAAATGCTGCATATCCTCAGGTCAAATAGAACAAGATTCACTCAATCTAGGAATCTTAACCTAGCTTGCGACATTAACAGGACATGCTGGAGAGACAGATATGTCTCCCAGAGATTGCCACTCCTCTGGAACAAACTCCCAATTCATGTAAAACAGAGCTCCTGAATGACCCTATTTAAGCATAACTTAGACAACTGGATGGGAGACAGTCAATTTACC
Organism: Protopterus annectens; assembly: GCF_019279795.1. Lineage (NCBI taxonomy): Eukaryota > Metazoa > Chordata > Ceratodontiformes > Protopteridae > Protopterus > Protopterus annectens. The sequence goes on from NC_056733.1 coordinate 1,128,452,544, forward strand.
CCAGGGGTGTCAACTATGTCCCTCTTGGTAAGGGCAGTTGGCACTGATCATAGACTTGCACTGCAAATATAGACCATACAACTTGGTCAATAAGGGCACAAGAGTAGAACATGGCTAGGCTTATAAGGGTCCTAGGGCCAATAACCTAGTAACCTCCTATGCAGCCACATCCTTTAAATGTTTAGGTTTATGGATAAACCAGTATCTTAAATTCCAAAGCCACATTGAAAATACCAGGAAAAAGATCAGTTCTCTTTTATTATAGGTCTGGAGAATATCTACCTTTCTCTCCAGTCCAGCTACAGCTGCAATAGTCAAAGGAGTCCTCCTTAATCAACTTGAAAGCAGGATCCCCATCATAGTCACAGCCTCTAAAAAAACTCATCCACTCTACAGTTTATTGAAAACAAAATCCGCTTATTCATTTCCAGTTCCTACCCTCAGGAACAGCACTGTATCACCTTCTCCAAGCCCACATGTCTACCAGTTTCCTTCAGATTTCAGCTACTCTTAGAGTCTCTTGTTTTCAAACTACTTCAACCAGGTGCCAAGCCACCACTTGCAACCAAACTTCATAATAAAATCATCCCATACAACCTCCTCAATCTCTCCCAATTAACTCCCTAACTCCAGACACCCCAAACTAAACTGCACTGTACCACCCATTCCTTTTCCATTCTTGTCGCCAAACTCTGTCAGTCCCTCCCCTTCACCTTAAAGGAGTCTCTTCTTTCCCCACCTTCAGAGCTCAACTCAAATTCACCTTCATCCAAAATCTGACTACAAGTGCTTTTCCATGGGCATATAACCAAACTCCCTCCTCACCTGTATCACTTCTACTTTGATCCTCTGTTTTCAGCTGCTGCTTGCTTTCCATATTTACTACTAAAATTAATTCACATTTGACTTTCTATTCTGCTAATATTATTTACATATTGTATCAGTTGTCTCTGGGATTATATACTGTCTGTAATTACTAAGCGTTTGTGAATTTGTTCTACTTTTTTTTTTTAAATCTCTTTTTTGTGAATCTCTTCAACTGGGGTGTGCCTGAAAATGGTCTATAGTGATCAGTGTACTTACTGTGGTAAGCAAACAAAAATAAATAAATAAAGTTAAGAACCATTTATCACATTGATAACAATGTTCTAAGCACGCAGTCAGTCGTGAGGGATTTGGGCACCCAGATTGATAGCAGCCTGACATTTGACCACTATGTTGCTTCTATTGTACGGAAAGCTTTCTACATGGTTCGCCTCATAAGTAAGGGCATCTCATCCAAGGACAAGGAGGTCATAACATCCCTGTATTCTTCCCTTATAAGGCCCATTATTGAGTACATGTACCTCGCAAACCACATGCAGCAGCTGGACAGACCACAGAGGTTCCACACCAGAAGAACGCAGGGCCTGAAAAATCTACCATACACAGATAGGCTAAAAGCCCTATGCCTCTACTCTGTTTCATACAGACTCCTCAGAGGTGAGCTCTGTCTGGCATAAAAGGCAATCTTGGACCCCACTTTGATGCGGCTGCTGCATATCTGCAAGTGGAGCTCAACTCGAGTAACCCGCACACGCGACCTCAACCTGGTCTGTGACACCAATACGACTTGCTGGGGGGACAGATTTGTGTCCCAGAGACTCCCCAACCTATGGAATAAACTCCCTGTCCACATCAAGCAGAGTACCTCTTTACTCCTTTTTAAGTGCAATCTGGATAACTGGATGGGAAATAAAAAATACATCCCTGGGATTCCACCCGTGTCCCTGCTGGACAGGGGTATCAGGTGCTGATTTGTCTATGCAAGGCTAAACTCTTGGCTAGGCTTATAAAGGCCTCAGGGCCAATAGCCTAGCAACTTTCTATGATCCTATGATGGTATAAAGTTCACAAGAAAAACAAGAAAAACAAATTGGTACTAAGCTAAACAAAAATAGAAATGTTCTAAGTAAATCAAATACTTTGAATAGGTAAATTATGTTTCCTCAACATACTAAAACATTACCATAGTTATCAATGAACAGAAACAAAAGTCAAAACACAGTTACAATGTTTTGCTTTATTATACATTTGCCTCAGCTTTTTAGAATACATTTTTTACTCATAACAGCAGTTCATAGGTGCATAGGTTCATAGGAGTTTGCTACGATAATGGCTCAAGAGCTCTTATACACCTAGCCAGTTTTACCCAGATCTTACCCAATTGTCTATCCCTAGGGGAAAGATAAGAAGGGTCAACAAGTGGAGATTTGACAATTTTTACCGACTGCCTCTGTCCATAAAGGACATGGGCACCACCCCAGAAAATAATTTGTAATTCTCCATCCATTGGTCCAGATTGTGCTTGAAGATGGTCAGGGAAAGGCTGTGCTTCATGTGAATAGGAAGCCTATTCCAGAGGAGAGGCAATCAATCTCTGTGACACATATCTGTCTATGCAGCATGATCTATTTGTGCCAGAGATCAAGTTTAGATCTTTGGAGAGGGTAACACTAGTGCAGCTAGTTTTGTGAAAATGCAACAATTCCATCACAGCTGGGTCACAGACTGCCTTGTAGGTCAGGCCTAGATCACCCCTAAGTAGTTAACTGAATATAAGAACAGGGCTTTTAATCAGTCCACACCTCTGAGGATGCCCATCTGTTGCAGGTGTCTGGAAAGGTACATGCCAAAGGGTGCATTGATTCAATTATTGGTCTGATGAGGGTCAGGTACATTGATACTATGACATCCTTAGATGTGATGCCATGCCCTTATTTACAAACAGAGCCACATGGGAGGAATTCCTCACCACTATGGATAAATGAGTGAAAATCAGATGTTTCTAGATCAGCAGGGAGACTGGGGAAGATTGCAAGTTATTTCAAGGGAATTTGAATGGACATACTGGGGACTACTAACTGCTGATGCATGGAGAGCAGCTTAGGGCAATCACTAGGCTTATATAGAATCATAAAAACAAGTTTTACTTTGGCATTGCCTGCAGACCAATCGAAAAAACACAATAAACTTTCAGCCAGCAGCCCCCAATTCAAACAGGCTTGCTAAAACAGACTTCTGCCACAAGAGTGCAGTCAGAAAACCCTCTTAGAGGGGCGTGGCCAAGGATGAACACAGGACAGCAGCAGATTTCTTCAGCTCCACCAATTTCATTACACTGACAGGAATTAATTACTTAAAAAATTAATTTTTGAAGTAATTTTATTTCTAAATACGTTTGTTTTATATAGTTCTTGAACTATATCTAAAAAAGAAAGGAAATCTTAACATTATTCCTGTCAGAAATCACTGTGGAAATTTTCCTGTCAGTTTATTAGTCTGAAATGAGTTCCAGTAAGACAAATTCTCAAGACTCCAGCATCAAGAAAGAACTTCAGTCTCTGATAATTATAATCCAGCAACTTACTGATAAAATGGATAAAATGGATACTAAAATAGACACCTTCATAGAAAAAACTACAAAACAAATAGACCTGTTACATACAGACCTGCAACAACAGAAGAACCAGATGACAGACATAGAAGAAGCTGTGAATGACATGGAAAATAGAATCCAAGAAGAGGAAATCAACATTGAGTTTCTGCTGAAACAAAATACACATTTACAAACAAAGCTGGATGACCTGGAAAATAGATCTAGGCGCAATGACATTAGGATTTTGGACTGCCAGAAAATATTGAAGGTAACAATATTACTTCTTTTTAACAACTTGGCTCCTAAAACTTTAGACTTACCAGAAGCATTCTCTTTTGGTATCGAAAGAGCACATAGATCTATAGCTAATACTAACTCTAACAAAAATATCCTAGATCAGTTATAGTTAGATTTCTATCATCTTTTGATAAAGAGATGGTTCTTAAATCTGCTTGGGCTAAAGCTCCTGTTAAGATTAATGAGACAACTGTGCGTTTTGACAATGACTATTCTTCCATGGTAATAGCTAAAAGAAAAGTTTTTCTGCCACTAATAAGGGAGCTTAAAAAAGCACAGTTTAAAACATACCTTCTGTTTCCTGCCAAGCTTAAAATCTTCCTTCCTGATGGTCCTAAGGTTTTCGATGATTTAGACTCTGCTTTACTGTTTGTCAAAGAAAAAAGATTTTGGATAAAATAGAAGAAATGGAATGGGCTAGTTCTTCATTAAAGAGATTGGCAACTGAAGCTTCGTGGAAGACTTCAGAGAAGAAGAAGAGACTAAAAAACAAATGATTTGTTATATGTTTTTTTTTCTCTCTCATCATTTTAGTTCATTATTAATCTTTTTGAATATAGTTCCTGCATTTCCAGAAAGCCACAAATATTTTGGAAAAGATTTAATCAAAGTTATTCTCTATGTGCAAAGAAATGTTTTGTTTCATAACCAGTCAAAATACCTGAAGATTTAATGGCAAGCTGTGATTCAAATTGTTTCTCTTTCTGAAAAGAAGTAAGGTTAGTAATTTGATATATTTTTTTTATCTTTACCTTTTTTTTTCCTTCTCCTTTTATTATTTTCTTTGTTTAAACAATTACATTCTATTTAGATTATGTAGTGGGTAAAGGGTGGGGGAGGGCAGGGAGAGAACAGTAATGAAAATATCATTAATAGAATAATAACATATTTATTCCTTGTAAAAGTTTTTATAAGTTCTTCAAATGCTATTTCTAATTATACTTTCTTGATTATACTGCTTATGCCTGTTTGTAAATAATCTGTTATGCTTTAACTAATAATAATCAGAACTAAATAAGAGTAAATAATATGTTTTATTTTTAACTCTATTAATATAAACAGTAAGTAACATTCCATTGTATATACTTCTTACAGCTTTCTCTTACATTTTTTTATTTCTGCCTCACTCCCTTTTATTTTCTACTCTCTTTTTCTTTTCTTTATTAATATATAGAAATGCTTTTGATTGTGTGGGCACAGTGAATAATAGGATTTGTATGAAAATTGAGTTGGGAGAAGAATGTTGAGTTTTATTGCTTGTTGGTAATTTGGGGCTTAATTTCACTTACATAGAGGCTGTAATCATCTGTGGAATACATTGTGAAGGTTTTGTCATGTTTAGATGCATTTACACTGCTAAATGAATGTTTGCCACTAGTTTTTAATAAGTTTCCTGCCAAAATGTTAAGAGAGACAATCTGAGATGTGGGCTGTCTCATGCACAGTGTTCATGAGTTACTTCAGAAGCTTCAGCTCACAGAAATCTCAAGGAGAAACTGAAAGCAGTTAGTATAACCTTTGACATAGTTATCACACTGACACACCACAGATTCAGGAAAATACTCTATTCATAAAATATGTCAGTTATAATGTTTTGTTTCATAACCAGTCAAAATATCTGAAGATTTAATGGCAAGCTGTGATTCAATTTGTTTCTCTTTCTGAAAAGAAGTAAGAGGCTGTAATGGTCTGTGGAATACATTGTGAAGGTTTTGTCATGTTTACATGCATTTACACTACTAAATGAATGTTTGTCACTAGTTTTTAATACGTTTCCCACCAAAATGTTAAGAGAGACAATCTGAGATGTGGGCTGTCTCATGCACAGTGTCCATGAACTACTTCAAAAGCTTCAACTCACAGAATTCTCACAGAGAAACTGAAAGCAGTTAGTATAATCTTTGACATAGTTATCACACTGACACACCACAGATTCAGGAAAAATACTCTATTCATAAAATATGCCAGTTATAATGAGTCTAAATGATGTAGTTTCTTGTAGTAAGTAAATGTCTTATTTTAGAAGGCATAGAAAATGAAACATTTATTTAAATGTTTTTGAAAATCTACTTAACAGCAGCATAATAATCTGTGTTAAAAATTTGTGTTCCAAACATATACTTTACTATAACTCATTTAATTCATCTGATTGACAAGCATAAATAATCGTATAACTCTATTCTGGAAGAAATGTCATGTGATATATTTTAAAGCAGTAGGTTAGCATGATTGTAAAATCTGGTTACTAAAATGTGTTTGCTGTGCATTATTTTGTATAAAGCAGACAGATTTATTCTAGGGACAGCAAGTAGGATAGTGCTCAACAAAGACACAACTCAGTGAGATCAGATATATATATATATATATATATGTGTGTGTGTGTGTGTGTGTGTGTGTGTGTGTGTGTGTGTGTATGTGTGTGTGTAAGTGTGATGGCTTTTTTTTTTTTTATATAATAATGCAAGTGTTTCTGAGAATCTGCATAACTATCCAATATGATTTATAATAATTTCTATGAATACAATATTTTACTCTATTGACAAAATGAATGTTTGCCACAAGTTTTAATAAGTTTCCGCCAAAATGTTAAGGAGACAATCTGGGATGTGGGCTGTCTCATGCACAGTGTCCATGAACTACTTCAAAAGCTTCAACTTACAGAATTCTCACAGAGAAACTGAAAGCAGTTAGTATAACCTCTGACCTAGTTATCATACTGACACACCACAGATTCAGGAAAAATACTCTATTCATAAAATGTCAGTTATAATGAATTTAAATGATGTAGTTTCTTGTAGTAAGTAAATGTCTTATTTTAGAAGGCATAGAAAATGAAACATTTATTTAAATGTTTTTGAAAATCTACTTAACAGCAGCATAATAATCTATGTTAAAAACTTCTGTTCCAAACATATACTTTATTATAATTCATTTAATTCATCTGATTGACAAGCATAAACAATTTTATAATTCTATTCTGGAAGAAATGTCATGTGATATATTTTAAAGCAGTAGGTTAGCATGATTGTAAAATCTGGTTACTAAAATGTGTTTGCTGTGCATTATTTTCTATAAAGCAGACAGATTTATTCTAGGGACAGCAAGTAGGATAGTGCTCAACAAGGACATAACTCAGTGAGATCATATATATATATATATATATATATATATATATATATATATATATGTGTGTGTGTGTGTGTGTGTGTGTGTGTATGTATGTGTATGTGTGTGTGTATGTATGTGTGTGTCTGTGTGTATGTGTGTGATGGCTTTTTTTTTTTTTTTAATAATGCAAGTGTTTCTGAGAATTTGCATAACTATGCAATATGATTTATAATAATTTTTATGAATACAATATTTTACTCTATTAACAATAATGAGTTTAAGTAAATGCTCATATACAAACAATTCAAGATTTTTTTTTTGGAAGCTGTTAATAGTATTCACATGACAGAAAATAGATGCATCTTAATATATATAATGTCTGAATCATATTAGCCAAAGTTTTTGATTTAAATGAATGTTAGAACCTAATTTTCTCTCCTCTTGATTTCTAACATCAAGATTATTTGAATGCTATTTGAATACAAGTGTTATATATTACATAGATCTATATAGTAGTATGAACAGTTTTAAAAAAAAAGTTTATTTTAGTTTATATGATGCTGTTTTACCAAATGTGTAGTTTTGTCTTGATAGATAATTGAATTGAAAACTGTTAACCTCAGTTAAATATAACTAGTATTAAATTGATAAGGTGGTAGCTGAGGTACTGCTGCTTAGGGTAGGGGTTAACTTGAGTAGTAAATACTACTCTAAGTTGGAGTTTTCAACTCCAGGCTGGATGCAAGGTTTAATCCTTACATTATTTTCACTTGTTCATTGTTATATGTATATAGTTTTGACATCCACAATATATTTTGTACACTCATTGTCACTACAAACAAAATTGAATCCTATACAAAATCCCATAAGAGATTTAATAATTACAGCTATATTTAAAGGTACACCTAAAAGAGGAGATGTAACATTATTTATCTTGTTATTTGTTATTTCGATCATAAGATTCTTGAGTTTTAAAAATGCCAAATGACATCTTTAAAAGGAATTTCTTTAAACATTAATGGATTGAATAATCCGTGTAAAAGGGCAAGCTTAATAAGATACATTAATTTACACAAGGCGAATCTAGTTTTCCTGCAAGAAACCCATCTCTTGAAAAAAGATATTGATAAACTAGCCACTAATAAGTATACAGTATTGGTTAGTACAGAGCACACTCAGAAAAAAAGAGGAGTGGCTATTTTATGGAATAAAAGTATGCCCATTCCTAAAACCATTAAGTCTTTTCAGGATGACAAAGGAATGTTTTGTATGGTTACAATACAAATTAATGGGAAGACTTACACTTTAATTAATGTATATTGGATACCTGGAATTGGTATTAATACAGTGAAACATCATATTGATAAGATCATATCATTCTCTATAGGGGATATTATTTTAGCTGGTGATTTTAATTGTATACTACATGAAAGTGATACTACCACTATAAGGAAAAGAAGAATTACATCTAATGCAAAACATTTAAATGATTTTGCTAATTCTTATCATTTGAATGATATTAATAATCAGATAGATTCAAAATCATTACCATACACGTTTTTTTCTAACAGATACAAAACTTATTCAAAAATAGATAGGGTCTTTATTTCTAACCAGATGGTAACAGATTTAATTAATTCCAAAATCATTTCATATCCTATATCTGATCATAACTCAATTGTTTTTGAATTCATGATAAAAAATACTCATAATGTTCAGATCAAAAGGATACCAGCATACTTAACTCAGCTAAAAGACTATAAAGAATATATACTTTCAGAAGTACAACATTTTCTAGACATAAATAATACTCCTGAAGTCTCCATTGTCTATGTTTGGGATGCCTTAAAATCATATCTATATGGACAAAGTATCAGATGGTATAATAATAAAAGGAAATCTTGGGATAAGGAATTGTTAGATATTCAAAGTAAATTAGACTCTTATAAACATAATAATAAAGAAAATATTATGGACAAGAAAGTTATTGAAGAAATAAACAAACTAAATGAGAAATACAAATAAATTTTAACTCATAAAGTTAAAATAACTTTAGAGAAATACAAGTTTTGTCTTATTCAATAAGCCCCAAATACTTACATAGACTTAAAAATAAAACAAAAGATTGAATAAACAAAACCATATCAAAGAAATCTTTTCTCTAAGGAAAAGAAGAATGTTTCTAGTATACCAGAAATACTGGATGAATTTAGAAATCACTTTCACAAGATTAACCATAACAACTTTAACATGGAACCTAAAGATAAAATAAAGGAGTTTATAACCACAAACATGAATAAAAAGCAATAAACAACAGATTAAACTATTGGACAAGAGTATTTCATATACAGAAGTTATTACACAAATAAATAAGCTTAAATCAAACAAAGCACCGGGTAATGATGGTATTATACCAGAGATATATAAAATCCTTTCTAAAACTACATATTCATTAATACATAAGGTTTTTATTTTGGCCCAAACTGAGTTAATAACACCCCCATCTTGGCAATATACATTTATTTCACCAATTTTAAAACCTAATAAAGATCCAACTAGATGTTCTTCATATCGACCCATCTCATTACTTAATGTTGATTATAAAATGTTTATGAGTATTTTTGCTGATAGATTGAAGACAATCATCCCCGGCATTATAGATATAGATCAGACGGGCTTCATTGTAAATAGAAATACTTTTGATAATATAAGAAGAACTTTAACATTAATTGATTTTGCAAATAGGAAAAAGAAAGATTTAACACTTATTAGTCTTGATATAGGTTCAGCATTTGATTCAGTAAGTTGGGACTATCTGTTTACCTTACTAAAATGCACAAACTTCTCTGATGCATTTGTAAATTTAATTGAGCATTTATACAAAGGAACGCTGGCTTATATTAAGGTAGGAACATATGTTTCACAAAAATACCCATTCTTAAAGGTACAAAGCAAGGATGTCCACTTTCTCCACTATTATTCACTTTAGTAATGGAGCCTTGGGCTAATTTGATTAGAAACAGTACTGACATAGAGGGTTTTGAAATAGACGAAAATACAACATCAAAAATTCAACTTTTGCAGATGATGTTCTAATTACATCAGCAGGATCTAATTCTTCTATGCAGTCTTTATTTGATAAAATGATGAATTTTAAAAGTATTTCTGGTTTAATATTAAATGAAGAAAAAACTAAAATACTACCTATATATACAAGAAAAAATATTCTCATTAGTGATTTTACTAAATATGTACCCAATTCAGGTCAGATAACTTATTTAGGTATAATACTATCTAAAGATATTAAATCTATTATATATAATAACTATAATACCTGTTTTCTTAATATACAAAATCTTTTTAATACCTGGAATAATATGTTTTTTACTATGGAGGAGAGACTTACAATTATTAAAATGATAATATTCCCCAAGATTTTATACTTAATACAATCAATAATACTTTCACCTACAAAAATAATTATCAAGAAACTGAATACACTAATGTTAAATTTCTTATGGGCACCTAATAGACCTAGGATTGCATTAAAGAAACATACTAATAGCTGGTCTCAAGGGGTATTTCTTTTCCAGACTTTAATTTATATATTATCTCTTCTATTATAAAAGTTATTACTTTATTAATAGATCAGTCATATATCAAAATGGAAAGATTATTGGGAGCTAATTAGTATGCACTTCATGAAAATCTCCTTAACACATAAAAATATGATTGTAAATAACTCCATGTTGTGGTTGCTAAAGGAATTTTGTACTTCACCTATTACACCTAAACATATGGTTTGTTACCCATTAAATATTATTATTAGTTATCGTAACTTTATATTCATGGCACCCTAAGTATAGGGAATGGAATTTTATTGTATTCCTATAATGTATACTCAGGGTATGCTTATGTCATCTACTTCTGAAGGAGCTCATTTAGCTATAGATAATGATCTAAAGTACTGGTATCAGCTGATATCTGATAATAAAGTTAAAATCTAGATTTCTTAAAACAAGAATTTGATCTAAGAGAAACTTGCTGGTTAGAGGTTCAGATCTTTAGACAACATCTCATTGATAGAATAGATCTAATGTCTATAACAGTTAAAGAATCTATTCCAAAACTGATTGATTACTTGATATTAAATTTACAGCATAAAGTTTCTGATAAAGGTAAACTTTCATATATACATAAAATTATCAGACAAGAAACTTTTTACAGTGTAGATTCATACTGGAATTATTTCACCTCTATTAATGGGGACCCACCAACTCAACAAGATAAACAATATATATTGGAATCTGCTTATAGAACTACATCTTCCATTGTCTGGAGACTTTATACATGGAAATTTTTACATAGATCTTTTTATACACCTTTGATGATGAATAAAATAAATAATAAAGATAATCTATGTAAGAGATGTAATGTAGAAATTAATGCTGACTGGGCTCATATGTTTTATGACTGTATGAAGTTGAAAGAATACTGGAAGTCAATTAATGAATTTTTGCAGGCTCTTTTTACAGATAATTTCATTATTTCTAAGTCTCTTATATTATTCAACACACCTGTACCTCAATGTGTTAAAAAATTAAGCTTCCCTTGTTATGGTCTATCCTAGCAGTGGCCAGGAAAATAATAACTAGAAATTGGATTTCAGATACACCTCCTTCGTTCAATGAATATAAAAATGTTATGAATATAATGTGCCATATGGAAATAAGCACAATTAGAATGAGAACAACTAGAAAAACATCATATTATATTGTATGGGATAATTTACAAAATTTGTTAAAAAAAATTCTAATTTCAATAGCACGGTATTTTAGTTTAATTAATTGATCTGATTGTAGTGGATGTCTTTGTAAATACTTTAGTTGTTTTGTTGAATATTATAATAATACCTATTTTTAATTACTTGTATAAAATTGTTATGATATTTCTCTTATATGTTAAAACAATAAACCTGTTTTGAAGAAAAAAAAAAAGAAAACCCTCTTAGAGTAACATTGCTGGTTGTAGAGCCCAAGTACAGGGAAACCACACAATCTAGATAAAACTGTCCTGTAAAACTAGCAGACACAATGTAATTAAGTATTACAGGAGCAGTAGAAAAAGTTCAGCTTTGAAACTCTACTCATGGATGGCACAGTGATGCAGTGGTGCAGCAGTTTGCATTGTCACCTCTCAGCAAGAGGTTCTCCGGTTCAGTTCTTGGCTGGGGTGCCTTCTGTGTGGAGTCTGCATGTCCTCCTTGCATTTGCGTGTGTTTCCTCCAGGTGCTCTGGTTTCCTCCCACATTACAAAGAGCATTTCTCCCTAGGCCTCCGCTAAAAATTGGCTTGTTCCAACTCAGACTTTTTTTGGTAAACAGATGTTAAATAAATAAAGTGTGAGAAATGTTAACAAAAATTAAAGGATTCTTATGAAATAAAGTAAAGATAATCAGCCAAAGTGCAAAATGATAATGTTATTTTCATTCTTGTAGCAGCAGATGGCTTTAGATGCAGCAGTAATACAACCTTTGCAGAACTGGGTCCAGCTCTGTAGCATGGAAGGGGTTTAAGCCCTGATGACCCGAGGTCAAATGGTGGCTCAGGCCGTGGAAGGGCAAGCCAAGACAGGATGGTAGCAAGCAGCATAATTCCTGTGTGTCTATCCTGGGTAGAGAGAGATGGCCATTCTATTCAGACCAATCAAATCCGATGCAAGTGGAGACATGCAGATGAAAAGTGGCACCAGGGCAAGGAAACATATACCTCAAGAGCCCAAACTAGTGACAGCAATATTCATGGACATGTGTGTGGAAGTTCCCACATGTAAAAGGAGGGAATAGGATGACACTGGGGTAATATGGAGGCATGTGGCAGCCACCAGAGCTGGATTTAACACAAACATCTGCATTGCTGAGATGCCAGCATGGGCCATAGCTCTCAACAATCCTGGATTTTCCAGAATGACCCTAATCTTACCTAATATTTTTGCTCTGTTCCATTGAAACTTTCTGGTTTTCTGGCAACTTTATTGACAATTGCAGTCAATAAATAATGACATGTATTTGAGTTACAGACTTTATATCTTTTTGAAACTGAATACTAATGCAAAGGGTGTTATTCTACTAACTTTATAATTATATAAGAGCAATTTCACCTTTGTCCCCAGTTACTTTTTGGCTTTGTCACTGATTCTTGAACTAAAAGGTTGAGAGGTTTGAGAAGGATACAAACACCATCACAACTGCCTGTATGATGCCCCTTTGGCCTCCTCTCACTACTACTAGGACGTACCCAAAACAAGGGAATGAACTGGTCACACCAATGAGGAATAGCTGGTGATCACAGGGCATGATGGGATGTAATACTTATAAAAAACTGTTTGAAAAGGTCTGTGACTTTGCCACATGAAGCATTCACACACTAAATGCAAAATCCCCTTTTATGCCACAAATGTAAATATCTTCTGTCCAAATGTGGATATAACTTTTATCTTAAAAAAAATAACTGGCTGATATCAGCACTGATCCAGGGCCATGATGTTTTCTAGCACCATAATACACCTTCTCCAAGTCTACAAAATACATGAAAACCATAATGGCAAACTGTTCTGTCCTCTCCATTGTACAAGGAAAGAGAGTTGATCCACTGTTCCATGGCCAGAAAGAAATTGTAGTTCTTTTACTGAATCAAAGTCTCTTTCCAGCATTCTGGTAAGGATTCTGTCTTCTCTGTACTTGGAATACATGCTTCTCTCAATCCCCAGTTAAAGGACTCCATTCCATCAGAGTATCTTTATACTTTGCAACTCCTTGAGTTTATTTGGAACATTCTGTTATACAATTTAAAGTAAGAATTTGTGTTTTATATTGATTTTATTTAATTACTTCTGCGGTGGTGCAGCGGTAGCATTGTTGCCTCACAGCAAGAGGTTCTCCCATTCGATTCTCGGCTGGAGTGCAGGGAGTGCCTTCTGTGTGGAGTCCGCATGTCCTCCCCGTGGTTGAGTGGGCGTTCGAAAGACATGCGTAAATGGGCATGCCTTCATTGAAAGTTGAACGTTGAGCTGGCACCTCGGCGTTCGTGAAAATCTACTGCCAATCATTAGCAGACCAGAGTTCCGCTGTGGCGACCCCTAAAAGCCGAAAGACAACAACAACATTGATTTTATTTAATTGCATCCTAAAGATCACATTTACATTATTAATTAATATATGCCCAGTAAACAATATTTACTATATGTGCTTTTGTATGATTTCATTAGTTGGTATCATACGGATGCACCATAACAGCTCTTTACTCCCTCACAGATGACAGCCTATCCAATATGGACAAAGGCAACCTGACAGGAGTTGTCTTTACTGACCTCACAAAAGCCTTTCATGTAATTGATCATAGCTTACTATTTCACAAATGAATTGAAATAGGCATTATAGACAATGGAAAACCTTGGTTTGTTGACTTCCTCACCAGTAGATCCTTCAAGGTGAAAGTAGGCACCACCACCTCTGAAAGTAATTCTCTTATGAAAGGAGTTCCCCACGGTTGCACTTTTGACCCTCTGCTATTTTCCAAATTTATCAACAAACTCTCATGTGATCATGCTCGGATACCTCAAATTCTTTATGCAGATGACATGGTCATCTACAGGTCAAACAAATCCCACTATGTCATACAAACTCATCTTCAAGATGACCTCCAAATCCTTAACCAATAATTAATAGGCCAGACACTTATACCCAATGCCTCAAAACAATAGCAATGATATTTGGAATCAACCAAAAATAGCCAAAGCATCCAGCTTCCTTAATATTAAAGATGTTACATATACCACCACAGAAACTACCACATCCTTCAAATACCTTGGCATTTGGCTGGACCAGTCTCATAACTTTCAAAAACACATTCAAAACACACTGAAAAACATCAACACACTACTACTATGGGCAAACAAGCTATGACCTCCTCTGTCCAACCCAGCCAAAGCTGCCATAGGCAGAGGAAAACCCTTATCTTAACTTGAATATGGGCTACTCAAAATAGATGCGGCCTCAAAGAAAAATGTCACCTCCTTGCAAATCTTCTCCAATGAAATCTGTCATTTCATTACTAATTCCATCATTAATGAATACCACTGCCTAACTCTCGCCGAAGCTAAATGGCTCCCAGTACTTCCAACCAACTGCTAGGATCACTAATTCATAAAGCCCCCCCCCCCCCCTGAGACATCTTCCCTTCTCACTCATAAACTTTTCACCAGACCTCCCACATATATTCTCAGGGGTATCTCTCAATTTCAACCCACCCTGCTAATTCCAAAAACTAAACTTCATTGCACTGAACATGCATTATCCATCCTAACACCTACACTTTGGAACTCCATTCCACTCCCAGTCAGAGATAACCAAATCTATTTGGACTTAAAAGCACAGCTTGTCAACCAAACAAAATGCATTCACTCAGGTCACGTTACATGAATAATACAGCTGTCTCACATACACCTTTATTCCTGTTTCATCCTTCCTTAACTCATCTTGTCACCCCCCTTACTTACTGCCTGTCATTTATCCTACCTCCTTCATCTCTTTGCAACTTTCTCACACTTCCTTTCCTACTCCTGTTCCACCTGAATGCATCTCACCTTTTCAGTCTTGTCCCCATAGTATCCTTTACTGAAACTATTATCACTTGCCTCTTGTAATGTCTTCACATCTCTCTCTGTCTCTCTCTCTCTATAATGATATGCTGCTATCCATGTAGTATGTCATGTCTGTCACTATGGTTACATTGTATCCAAAATGCTCTGCTAAGCATAATTCCATCCATGCTTTCACTTTGTAAACTGCTTCTTGAACCAAATGTTGTAGTATATCTTTGCATCTGTCATCATCATCATCTTCTTTCAGATGTTCCCGTTAGGGGTCGCCAGAGTGGATCATTAGTTTCCATTTCTTCCTGTCCTCTGCATCTTGCTCTGTCACACCAACCACCTGCATGTCTTCTCTAAGCACATCCATAAACCTTATCTTAGGCCTTGCTCTTTTCCTGTTACCTGGCAGCTTCATCCTTAGCATCTTTTTCCCAATATACTCAGCGTCCCAAACCAACGTGATCTTGTCTCTCTGGCTTTGTCTCCAAACCTTCCAACCTGGGCTGACCCTCTAATATACCCCAGTGCAAATCTTAACATCTTTAACTCTGCCATATCCAGCTCAAACTCTTGCCTTTTTGTCAATGCCACTGTCTCCTACCCATATAACATAGCTGGTCTCACTACTCTCTTGTAGACCTTCCCTTTCACTCTTACTGGTACTCGTCTGTCACAAATCACTCCTGACACTCTTCTCCACCCACTCCATCCTATCTGTACTCTCTTCTTCACCTCTCTTCCACACTCACTGTTACTCTGAACTATTGATCCCAAGTATTTAAACTCATCCACCTTTGTCACCTCTACTCCTTGCATCCTCACCGTTCCTCTATCCTCCCTCACATTCACACACATATAGTCTGTCTTATATATATATATATATATATATATATATCTTATCTTATATATATTTGCATCTGTAAACACATATGTTTTATAGCATAGGTCTATATTACCATTTCTAAAGACATGTTGACATGTTCGCCGAACATGTGTTAATCAACATGGAAATATCGACTTGTTAAAATCTCGAACGGCCACATCAACAAATTTTTATCCCAGAGGAAAGAAATCGCTTACCCTTACAAAAAAAAAAAAAAAAAAAAAAAAAAAAAAAGAAACAAACAAACTTTCAAACCACAAGTTTCAAACAAAGTGGGGGGCTTCACCCTCCACACCCTCCGATGTGAGGGGTTATGTCCCTCACATCCCTCCGTAACTAAATATACCCACTCCAAGATCACACTACAGTTGAGAAAAGGGCAAATGCCTGATGACGGCTGAACAATTTTTTCGCAGCCATTCGGGATTTGAGCAGGTAGATATTTCCATGTCGATTAAGACGTGTTGGGTGAACATGTCTTTCAACATGGAAATATAGACTCTATAGCATATCCTTGTGCCTGTAAATATGTTTGTTCATTTCTTGTGTGATCCTCTTCATCTGGGCAGTATTCCTGCAAATGGTCCATTGAGATCAGTGCACGTCCTCAGTAATCAAATAAAAATAAATACATTTGTAACAAATGTAAACCTACACTTGCTATATATTGAGTGACTGACTCTTTGAATTAACGTCAGAGGCAAGTCCACCTTTAATAGAATAGCTAGGATAAGAAGGTCTATGGTTATGCTAGATTTTATTGTTACCTCTAGAGGAGGGGGTAAGGCCTGAGGTTAGACATAAAGTTTGAAAATTTGGGCTGCAATAAAGACTGACATTAAAGTCAGGGAAAGAATGAGAATTAGTCTAGGAATTAGATTATTTATCATGAGGCTACTAGCTCTTCAGATACCCATGAAGTAGGAGGTTTATGAAGGGTGAATAATTCACTTTGTTCAGAAAAGCTATACATCTGCCAAAAATGCTTTATATCTCTATATTTATAAACTTATCGTAGCTGTATAAAATGTAAAAGTACAGTTTTTAAAAAGATGAGTGGGCAACTTCTTAGAGAACACCAGATGAGGACACAGTTGATGATTCTGTGTACTGGTGTGTTTCATCTTTGTTTTTGCAAGTACATCAGGCAGAATGTTCCCGATAACCGATTGTAGAAACCTTATTGTTACTCTCAACATAATTTGTGAAGACCAACGGAAGAGAGTGAAATGAAAATATCCTTGTAGCCATAACCAGGCAAAACGACTAATAACCAGAGATAATAAAGCCCACTACCTCCGTCTACAAAGCCAACATAAAGATAATCCCAAAAAATTCTGGTCCTCCATTAACCAGCTATTAAACCCAGGCTCTAAAATCAATCCATCCCCTGACCCAGGCAAAAACCTACCGAACTTGTCACCCTCTTCAATTCCTACTTCATTGACACCATAGCTAACCTAACCACCACCTTTTAGCACCACCACCACCAAGACAGTTGATGACCAAATCATGCCAGAAAACAATCCTGTCCTTAACTCCAACCTAAAATACCCCCCCTTACCCACCACCACAAAACTTTTACTTAAGCTAAAACCCTGTACTGTGGCCCCTGACAATCTACCGCTACACTTCCTGTAGCTGGCTGCAAAATCTATAGCTTATTCCATCAGCATACTCATTAGCAGATTGATTAAAGAATCCCTAGTTCCAGACATCTGGAAAAAAGTGTACATTCTTCCCTTACAGAAAGGAGGCACCAACACAGATGCCACATACTTTCGGCCCATAGCAATTCTCTCAACCCTCTCTAAAATACTGGAAAAATGTATCCATGGACAACTTCTCAACCACCTGCTTGAAAACCAAATTCTAGCATCCACTCAACATGGTTTCAGATGAGGACACATCCCTCCTCTCCTTCCTAGATACAATCAGCAGGGCATGGGATTCTGGCAAAAAAATCTTTTCCTAGACCTCTCCAAAGCTTTTGATACCATTTCCCACACCATCCTCCTCTCCAAACTATCCATCCTCCATATTTCCCCACCTACCCTACAATGGTTCAGTAGGTCTCTCTCTCCAACAGGCAGCAATCTACCAAATGGCAACAATCTTACTCCCTCTTCCTCAATATTTCCATAGGGGTACCCCAAGGCTCCAGACTTGGTCGTCTCTTGTTTAGAATTTTTATTAACAACATTCACTCCACTCTCCCACAGTGCTCAGTTATCCAGTATGTTGATGAGTCTACAGTAATATGCACTGCAAATTCTAGCTCTAAACTCCAGCAAATCACCCAGAATGCCCCCACCTTTACTGAATCATGGATGCTTAACAATCATCTTGCCCTAAATACAAAATAAAAACTAAACTAGCACTTTTTACCCCTAAGAAAATCACTCCCCTAGATTAAAAAAAAAAAAAAAACTCTTCACTATGCAAGCCCTAGATAATTTCTCTATAAAAGTTGTCCCACACACTAAACTACTAGGCATTATTATAGATAAAAACCTTAACTTTGACCTACACATAAACAGTAACATAAAAAAAAACACACCAAAAGCTCGGTATGGTCTACAGGCACTGACACTTTCTTAGCCTCTCTACTAGACAAACCCTTGCAACCACCTTTTTATTACCCTCTTTCCTTTATGGCACCCCTCTCTCACTAATATCCAAAATTCTTCAAAATCCAAACTGGAAATGTGTTACAACAAAATAGCCAAATTTGCCACCAAGGCCAAATTCCCCCCCCCCCCCCCCCACTGTAACTCACTGAAACAATTAGGCTGGCTGGAACTCCCCCACCTTCTCTAATTCACCCAACTAACTGCAGCGTACAAAATAATCTATAGACCCACAGACTGTCCTGCTCTCTCAACACTACTCACCCAATACCAACCCAGCAGGCAACTAAGATCTGAAAATCTCTACTTCTAAAAGTAGAAAAGCCCAGCTCCCCTGATGGTCAACTCCTCTATTCCTTCACCATTGTCAAACTGTGGAACTCAATTCCACCTGCTAAAAGAAACATAGAAAGCACATCCACCTTCAAACAAATACTGAAAAATCATCTCAACTCTTCCTGGCTATGTACCTGCTGTATAACCTAACCTCCCCCTTCTCTGTATATGATAATTAAACTCCTGCGCTTTCTGCTCCTGCTGACTGATGATATTTTCTCCATAATTATTATTTTTTCTTCACTTGTTGATACTGGTACAATAAGCCTAATGAATATATTTATCTTTATACCTCCCTGATTGAATTCATCTGGCAACCAACAAAATGCCTGCTTTTATGTATATATTCTGTATGCATTACTATAATAACTATCTGTAACACTGTATCTACCTTTGTACCAATTAATGTTTAATATTTTCTGCATCTATGTTCTTGTTGGAGCTGTTCTCCCCAGGCTGCCAATGAAAAATGGCTCTTTTAGGCTCAGTGGACTTTCCTGGTAAACAAATGCAATACATAAATAAATAAAATAACTCATTTAGAAGAGCAGACTCTGTGTGGCATTACACATATAACACAATGCTGCTGACGCAATCTGAATTTTATTTATTCTGCTGCACTTATTGCTGCTTGGTAGTAGCCTGATTAAATTGTAACTGTTATTCTAAGTCTTTTGGTTTAAGCACTTGGGCTTTATACCGGTTGTTTTACTTTAAGAAGATTTGTGGTCCGCACTGTTGTGGCAGGACAGCTAGCTTACATCCTTCTAAGCTGGGAATTGCTGATTGAAAGCTCAGTGTCTGCTATTCTAAAAGTGTATTAGTTCTGGTTTAAGCACTTGGGCTTCAGGCCAGTTATTCTACATTAAGAAGGCTTGTGATCTCCACTCTTGTGGGAGGAGAGGCTGGATTCTGCCCTTCTGAGCTGGGAATTTCTGGTCACAGGCTTATTGTGCCTGCTTATTTGAACTGTTTCTTTCTGAAATTGGTGCGCCTTGTTGATGTAGCATAGGACCAGATTCAGGCCTGCTGAATCTAGCTTTGTTTGTATAACTTGAGCACTGATCCAGGTCATCTTTTTTGGAGAAGGTTCCCCTGCACCCTAGTAGTGGGAGTGTGCAGTTAGAACTTGTCTGATTGAAGACTGCTGGAACAGGGCTCAGTTTTGATTTTTTTTTCTGGTAAATTGGGTAACTTGTTTAAATCAGGTTGTTCGTTTTCTGTTGTTTTATATATATAAAAAAATTGCACTTTATTCATCTGCTTTTACTGTATTTGTGTTTCTTCCTACTTTATTACTAGGGGCATTGACTACAACTCTGAACTGAGATATATAACAATAAGCATCTTTTGATGAGCATTTAATGTGTTTTTTTTTTATTGTATCTGCTTTATTTTCTGAAAAAAATATATATATACTTGTTTACCGCCTTTCTAAGCTAGTATAGTCCAGTTTTCAGGTTAGTGCAGAATTCAGGGCTGTGTTACAAATCTCTGTGTTTGCCCATACTTTACTTGGATAGAAAGAAGTTTCTCTGTTCACCTGTGAGAGAGGGGAGCTTTGAGCAACCTATCTATTCCTGGAGGAGTGGTTTCAGCCCAGAAAGTAGTAGTTTATTGGCCATTTTAGGCTAATTTCTATCTCTTTCATTTCCCTGCTATAAAAAACACATTTGCCCGGTTTTGCGTGCCGGGCAGTGCTAGTTAGCTAGGGTATAACTATTCCCGGCTCTACAAAGTCTCCCCTTCAATTTTACCCTTGGAACTAGACAAACTTTCAACTTAAGCACTCAAGCCATTCATTTCTCAGCCCAGCACCTGCTCAAAACTCATAGCAAGCACTTATAAACCCTAGCACTGCTGAAGGACAAGGCTCTCTATGCGACCTTACCAGCCATTCAGTAAAACAGTTTATGTACCTATCCAGGCATGTTGAAAGGGCAGTTTCAGGTGTACTCTCCAGTACAACTAGTGAATCTGGGCATTTTGAGGCAATGTTACAACTGCCTCATGTACACTGACAATCCTCTCCTCCTACCACCAAACACTAATACATACGAGAGATGCAATTATACAGCCAAACTGGAGGCTAAGCTCTCTCAACCAAAGACAGGATCAGACAGTCAAGAGGAGAAGGGAAATACTGGCATCACACCACCAGTCTCACATAGACCCATTAAACCAGCACCAGCAAAAAATACACAAATACATGAAAACATACTTGGAGGCTCTAAATAAAAATCTGCAGAAGCAACAGAGACCTCCAAAGCAAACATCCAAGCAACCTCCACCCCCTAACACAAACCATGAAACACATACATCACAGTTTCTGGTGTCATTCAAGGGGGATCCAGTGTCTGTCTGCCTGGGATCACATGCTTGACAAGCCACGCTGCTTCGCTCGAGATGGCTTGCACCTGTCACCCTTAGGCTTTCGAATACTGGCCAAGGCTCTTGCCACCCCCATAGTGCCTTTTTTAGGCAAGGCTCAAAAGACAAACCCACTGTCATAAATAGCACAAGTAACAAAAATCTGAGGGTAATACTACTCAATGCCAGATGTCTAAACCTCAAAATGCATGCACTTGAGGCACTCCTCAGTATGGAGAAAATTGATATATCTGCAGTAACAGAAACCTGGTTTAAGGGTCTAGAGAGCACCCCAGCACTACCAGGCTGCAACTCATACCATACATTTCAGCCACAGAACTTGGACCGAAATACAAAAAGGCAGGGGAGTATCCATATTCATCAAGGATACCCACACCTCCAGGTTAGTGGCACAGCATGATGCTTCAGAGATTATCCATGTGCAACTAACAATGGGCAAAACTGCAATTCAAATTGTAGCTTGCTACAGATCACCCACCATGTCCCAGGACCCCCATTCCACATTTCTGGGAACACTGGGTAACATAAAGGTCCTACTAAACACCCTAATATTGGGTGATTTCAACTACCCAAACATTAACTGGGAGAAGTACTCAAGTACTAACTCCCTTGTCCAACATTTCCTAGAAATTATAAATTTAAACATCCTGGAACAACTCGTCAGCACTCCCACCAGAGGTGACAACATATTGGACCTGGTCATCACCAACATGGGCGACTGGTGTTCCACACCAGAGGTCAATCCCTTGCTGGTTAGATCTGACCATAAACAAATCACTTTGGATATCCACATTCCGCCCCCACCCCCGGACAAGGAAACCACTGTGAAAAACTTTTCAAAAGCAAACTTCAAGTTACTTAAGATGGAGGTGGAAAGTTTCAAAGCCCCCATGTTAAATGATAATGCTGTCCAAGCTGCAAAATCCTTTACTAATGCATTCTACGGGCACCTACAAGAATGCATGGATTGCGCTATCCCAAGCAAAACCAAGACTCACTCCTCCAAGAAAAGGAAACCAGTCTGGTGGACCCCTGCCATGAACAAGCTATACAATAGAAGGAGGAAACTTGTACAGAAAAGAGTAAAATCCCAAGAAGGGAAGACATCCCTGATCAGTATTAGTAAGAAACTACAATCCCTCATAAAATTGTCCAAGGCGAGGTTTGAAAGAAAACTTTCCAAGGACTCCAAAGATAACCACAAGGCATTCTTTAGCTACGTCATGAATCTAAGTGGCAATGCTCAGATCTGCTCAGTTAGTGCAGAATGGCACAAAATACACTGAACCAACCGATATTGCCAACATCCTGGCAGACAGGTTCAGTGCAAACCTCACCCCCCCTCACCCCCAAAAGGGCCCATAACCATACCAGAAGAATGTAGAGCCCCTGAAATCACAGACACTCAGGTTAAAATAGCCCTCTTCAAAGCCAAAAACAAAGCATCAATGGGACCAGACTGTGTCCCAGGCTGCATCCTACATGAGCTCAAAGACAAACTAACCCCTCACCTAAACACACTGTCCAAACTCAGGCTCTCCACAGGCTATGTATCCATACAGTGGTGCACAACAACGGTTATTCTGCTCCGCAAGGGTGGAGCCACAACAGAACCCAGGAACTATTGCCCAATAAGCCTGACTAGCTTGGTCTGCAAGGCTATGGAGTGCATCACCATGGAACTCATCAACAGAGATATTGGGAACCTCCAAACACTGGACCCTACCCAGTTCAGCTTTGTTAAGGGCAGATCATGCCTCCTAAACCTGGTGGACTTCTTTGAGATAGCTACCAAGACTATAGACGAGGGAAAGGTGGTACACATAGCCTACCTAGACCTCACAAAGACCTTCAACACCATTCCCAATTCTGGTATTATAGACAAGCTCACCAGCCTGAACATAAACCCCTATGTCACAAGATGGGTTGCCAATTGGCTCATGGACAAAACCCACATGGTGAGAGTTGTGGGAGCTAGGTCTGACTCTAAACTGGTTACAAGTGGCGTTCCCCAGGGTTCAGTCCTAGTACCCCTCCTGTTCAGCATATACTTCTCAGAGGTACAGACAAGCACAGGAGGACTATGGCTGACCAAGTTCACAGACGACTGCAAACTAGGGGCTCTAATCGACTCCCCGGCTGACACAGACATCCTCCAAAAGGGTCTCACTGAGACGGATACCTGGTGTCAAAATCATGTCCTCAAGCTAACTGCCAAAAAGTGCATAGTTATCCCCTTTGGAAATAACAAAGTACCCACAAACTACCACATAGGTGGTAGTCTTATAAATATGGTAAACATAATAAGGGATCTGGGGACCCAAGTAGATAGTAATCTCTCCTTTGATAATCACATTGCCAAAGTGGTTAGAAAATCCTTCTATGTGGCCCACCTAATCACAAAAGGGTTTGCATCCAGAACAAAAGAGGTTATTGTGCCCCACTACTGATCACTCATCAAACCCATCATAGAGTACAAAACCCCATTTGGGATGTACCTTAAAAGACATCTGCAACAGCTGGAAAGACCACAGAAGTACCTCACCAAGAGGATCACTAACCTCAAACAGATGCCCTATGCAGCTCGACTGAAGAAACTCCAGCTGTACTCGGTTGCATACTGCCTGCTCAGAGGTGATCTCTGCTTGACATACAAGGCCATGTGTAACCCAGAATTGATGGACATGCTCCACCTAAAGAAAACCTTATCCCCTCGAGCCACACACTCTAGGGATCTAAACCTCACCACAACAATAAAAAAGACATGCTGGAGGGATATATTCCTGTCCCAGAGACTTCCCATGCTTTGGCACAAGATTCCAATCTACATTAGGCAGAGCTACTCGCTAGCACTCTTCAAGAGAAACCTTGACGAGTGGATGGGGAAACAGAAAGTTTACCTCTGGGATTACTTCAGTGGCTCTGCTGGACAGAGGCACAGGGAACTAATCTAAGGGGGCGGCGAAAGCCAACACATTCTGGCTAGGCTTTTAAATGCCTTTGGGCAGATAGCCTAGTACCTACCTATGAGCCTATGAACAAACTGTTCAATGCAAAGGTGTGAGGTGCTTGACAAAATTAAATGTGACTCAAAAATAACATAAGTAACATACATTAAAAGCTCTAATTCATGGCTACTACACCTAAAACTGCAGCACCATCTATTAAAACCTGTAACTCATGGCTACTACACCTAAGAGTGCAGCACCATCTATTACCAGCTGTAACTCATGGCTATTACACCTAAGAGTGCAGCATCATCTATTAAAAGCTGTAACTCAAGGCTACTACATCGAAGAGTGCAGCACCATCTATTAACAGCTGTAACTCAAAGCTACTACAGCAAAGAGTACAGCACCATCTATTAAAAGCTGTAACTCATGGCTACTACACCTAAGAGTGCAGCACCATCTATTACCAGTTGTAACTCATGGCTATTACACCTAAGAGTGCAGCATCATCTATTAAAAGCTGTAACTCATGTCGACTACACCTAAGAGTGCAGCACCATCTATTACCAGTTGTAACTCATGGCTATTACACCTAAGAGTACAGCACCATCTATTAAAAGCTGTAACTCATGGCTACTACACCTAAGAGTGCAGCACCATCTATTACCAGTTGTAACTCATGGCTATTACACCTAAGAGTGCAGCATCATCTATTAAAAGCTGTAACTCAAGGCTACTACATCGAAGAGTGCAGCACCATCTATTAATAGCTGTAACTCATGGCTACTAGACCTAAGTGCGCAGCACCATCTATTAACAGCTGTAACTCATGGCTACTACACCTAAGAGTGCAGCACCATCTATTAACAGCTGTAACTCATGTCGACTACACCTAAGAATGCAGCACCATCTATTAAAAGCTGTAACTCATGTCGACTACACCTAAGAGTGCAGCACCATCTATTAACAGCTGTAACTCATGGCTACTACACCTAAGAGTGCAGCACCATCTATTAACAGCTGTAACTCATGTCGACTACACCTAAGAGTGCAGCACCATCTATTAACAGCTGTAACTCATGGCTACTACAACTAAGAGTGCAGCACCATCTATTAACAGCTGTAACTCATGTCGACTACACCTAAGAATGCAGCACCATCTATTAAAAGCTGTAACTCAACGTTACTACACCTAAGAGTGCACCACCATCTATTACCAGCTGTAACTCAAGGCTACTACACCTAACAGTGCAGCACCATCTATTAAAAGCTGTAACTCATGGCTACTGCACCTAAGAGTGCAGCACCATCTATTAACAGATATAACTCATGGCTACTACACTGAAAAGTGCAGCACCATCTATTAACAGCTGTAACTCATGGCTACTACACTGAAGAGTGCAGCGCCATCTATTCAAAACTGTAACTCATGGCTACTACACCTAAGAGTGCAGCACCATCTATTAACAGCTGTAGCTCATGGCTACTACACTAAAGAGTGCACCACCATCTATTAGCAGCTGTAACTCATGGCTACTACACCTAAGTGTGCAGCACCATCTATTAATAGCTGTAACTCATGGCTACTACACCTAAGAGTGCAGCACCATCTATTAACAGCTGTAAGTCATGGCTACTACACCTAAGAGTGCAGCACCATGTATTAAAATGTGTAACTCAAGGCTACTACACCTAAGAGTGCAGCACCACCTATTAACAGCTGTAACTCATGGCTACTACACTGAAGAGTGCAGCACCATCTATTAGCAGCTGTAACTCATGGTTACTACACCTAAGAGTGCAGCACCATCTATTAAAAGCTGTAACTCATGGCTACTACACTGAAGAGTGCAGCACCATCTATTAAAAGCTGTAATTCAAAGCTACTACACCTAAGAGTGCAGCACCATCTATTAACAGCTGTAACTCAACACTACTACACCTAAGAGTGCAGCACCATCTATTAACAGCTGTAACTCAACACTACTACACCTAAGAGTGCAGCACCATCTATTAAAAGCGGAAACTCATGTCTACTACACCTAAGAGTGCAGCACCATCTATTAACAGCTGTAACTCAAGGCTTCTACACCTAAGAGTGCAGCACCATCTATTAAAAGCTGCAACTTATGTCTACTATACCTAAGAGTGCCACACCATCTATTAAAAGCTGTAACTCAAGGCTACTACACCTAAGAGTGCAGCACCATCTATTAAAAGCTGCAACTCATGTCTACTATACCTAAGAGTGCCACACCATCTATTAAAAGCTGTAACTCAAGGCTTCTACACGTGCAGCACCATCTATTAAAAGCTGCAACTCATGTCTACTATACCTAAGAGTGCCACACCATCTATAAAAAGCTATAACTTAAGGCTACTACACATACATTGCAGCACCAACTTCTTGATGCTTTCAGAGATTTATCAGACCTTTTTATGCTCCTTTCAGTTTCTCACACAACTGTTATAGCCCTTCATCATCCTCACCTCTTCATCCTATTCCACTAATTATGCCAAATGCTCTTTTCTGGTCATCTAAGATGTGTCCCTTCAACAGCAAGTTTTATAGCTTCTTGGATGACAGAATAAGACAGCTAAAGGCATGCCTCAGACCACTAAATGCATGCCTTTAACAGAAGGAGTTAATGGTAAAAAAAAGAAAGCATGGCCACACATGAGATCAGTGAGGTGGACCAGGAATCATTCTCTAGTAGCAGGCAGACAGATTTTTACATCAGATCTTAAAAGGATGGACTTCTGCATGGTTCATTCAGAACATCTGTCATGACTGCCCCTTTCTAATGTTTGCATCTTATAGGATTCTTTTTCTACACCAGAAGTCACACAAACTGTGGTATATTCTCCCTAATACATGGTAGATATGATTAATGGCTACTTTATCCTTTCCATTCTTGATGAGTTTCTCCATGCCATAGGTATTATCCATTGTTTAATTATTTATTTGGCTTTGTTTACCATGAAAGTCCAAGTAGATAAAAACATGCCACATTACATACATTTGAATATGTTGTCAGTAAAAATGTACAGTGACAATTATATATATATATATATATATATATATATATATATATACCTTAACAGGTGATACCATGTTATTGTATACTATATCTATATATATATATATATATATATATATATATATATATATATATACACACACAGCATATTAAGGTCAGACACATATATAGACCATAATATATTCAGCACAGATAACTTATGCATCAATAAACATTCAACATTATTTTACAGTGTAAGTACATACTTCCTCTGTAATGTTAGCACACAGACAGTAGATAAGGCATATGCATATTTTATCCAATCAGTTAGATCATGGGATAGAGAGAGACACCATGTCCTTTGCTAGTGGGCCATCTGAGTTATCACACTTTTTAAAACTATTCTGCATAGAATGACCAAGAATGTCAACTGAAGTGAATGGAAGTTTCCCTGTCAGCAAGAATCTGTCATATAAAAACAGAATGCCATTCTACCGTTCAGACAGTGAATGACATTGTAAAATCCCAAAGATGTGTAACTCCATCAAAGTTTACTTATTCAGTCCCTTGTATCTGAATGCATTGATAACACCCTTGTTTATTTGTTGTAAGAGCACAATTGAAGACATTGAACCTCTGAAAAAAAACAGGGCTTAATAATGTTGCATTTTAATGTATTGTCACTTTCCAATTATTGTAAAACACATTGCTTTAAGAAATCTAAATGTATAATAACTGAAAATGTCATCATAGATTCCAAACAGCATATAGACAGCATAAGGACAACATTTTAAACACCTGAAAATCTTGCACGTTATTTTTAGTGCAGTGTGCTATGAATGCAGTTGAGGCCTATGCTATACAATTGGTTGTATGCTGTTGGAAACAAACCTGCAAATTAATCATATGGTGCAAGGAAAGGTATTGAGCTGTCTATAAGGTTTGCTTAAAATGGAAAATAAAATTAATCCCAGAGGATAACAAGACACAGACACATGCCAGACATGTAGCAGTGCAAGGCAGAACAATGGCATTGTAACAATACGCTTACACTGCTCCAATACCTTTGTGTAGGTCTAGGTCAGCAATCTGAAACAACTTGGAAGATTTACAACTTTTCTTTTACAGAGATGATGCAATATTTGTTCCATCACAAGTGTTTTGTCTAATGAATGTAGTAGGTACTGCATGTTAATTTCATCCTTCTGAACAAGTAGAAAATTATAAAAAGAATAAATGCCCTGAAATGCAACAGCCTGAGTTAAGGAAGGCAGGGTAGCTTTAAAATAAAATAGAGATAGAAATTATTAAGACTGAGGTCATTATCTGCAGTGAAATCATCTATTGTACAAAAATCATCAAAATCCAGGCCAAATAATGTTCCATGATATAGTCCATGAATGTTTATTTGAACATACCTAATAAATGCATGCTTCTAAGAGGAGTCAAGGTTAAAAAGAAATGAAGCTGAGTGCAGTCATGGGCGATGTCACTCTCCTTAGACAACATCAGGAAAAAAGTGATTCTTAAGCATGTATAAGAAAACTTCAGGAGAAACCAGAACAGAAAATAAATAAACAAATTAATTAAGGATTCTTAGGATGGCCAACCCAAGATGCAAAAAACATGACCTACCTCTATCACCTACACAGTATCAAAGCAAAACACTTGTCTGTCTTGGCATAAATAAACTGTTTTTTAAATATACTTTAACTGTCAATTGCTATTGGGGAATTGGATTATTAAATTATTACAACTACTGTGCCTCTACATTTTGCCACCTCTGTAATGTAAGTTAATACTTTGGTTTTAGATGTTTATAGAGTTTCTGCCTACCCCACGTCCCAGAACAGTGATGCCTCTCAGTTACCACAATAAACGGTTGCATGAGCGTGCGGAGTACAGTAGGTAAGCCCCGTCTGCCTGATTTGCTGCAGACATTTTTCAGCTTCTACAGTCGGCATGAAACAGAGTGATGACTGGCAATGTCCAGGATTGGCATCTCATGAGAAAATACCATAAATCAATCTGATCCTGGTAATGTCTGGGATTGGCATCTCATGAGAAAATACCATAAATCAATCTGATCCAATTAAAAACAAATACTTTGGTGTCAGACCATCTGTAACTGAATGTTACACTTCTGCTTTAAGTCAAACATTTGTCAGCACTTGATATATGTGCTTGGGCTTTGACTAAAGAATGGTTAGGCAAAATGAAAATCTGATAGTTATACAGCTCTTGTTGGAAAAGTTATATATAAGTGTCAAATTCCAAACAGTCCAGATACCATCAATATACATGAAATACTATAAAAGTTCTTTTAAAGTGTGTAAAACTGATTTATTCATAATCTGCACGTGAAGGTAATAAATGTATGAACTCTTTTAGATTCAGTGCAAAAACATCTAACAGGCTATCAGAAACAAGTTCCAGATGACGTACAACAATAAATTGTCCTTATTTCTTTACACAAGATGTCAGACGATAAGTTCGACATCTGATAAAGGTTACTCTTATCAGCAAATTAAGCCTGTGGAGAATATGCATTACTGACAATTCATTATTCCTTCTATAATTTCAAGAAACTGTTATGTTAGAAAACTCAAAGAAAGCAGTGGTTTGCCAAATACTTCATTATATAAAAGCCAGAGTTCACACAGAAGACGTGCTTTGTGAAGAGGGAAACAGATATTTTGTTTCCATTGTTACTATTCAGCACATGCATTCTTATAGCTTGCCCTTTAACCTCTTCATTGCCTTTCCCTGGAAAAAAATATTGGCAGATGCACAGGGTTAGGTGCACTAGCAAAGGTAATGAAATATATGTTTGCAGACATCTTCTGCAGTGAGGTTTCAGGGTAGAGTATTCTGGATTTCCTATCTGTTACTATGCAGTTACCAGAGCTTAATATTATAGCTAGTACAGATGAATTCATTTCAAACTGTTATTGTTTGCACCCTTATAGGTTTGTTCTGTAGCATGCTGTTTCTCCTATAACATTGACAGGTCTGGAACCAACAAAATTTACTAAAAACTGTAGAAAATACCAGTGTTGTATATTATAGGCTAACAAATTTACATTTACTTACTTCAGAATGTAGTTTTTATCTAACAGAGGACTCAGTAAACACATTCATTAGCTTTTAACAATTTGCATTTGGACAGATGTCATTGTCAAAAATCAATATTTTAAAAGTAGAAAATATTCAAACATGTTACTTGTAAAGACTGGGACATGATTAAGAAGGCTGAAATCACCACTGAACTGCAAAATTATCACAAGGTTTATTATGAATAATTATGTCTCATTTAATCAGCTCTTGATTATGCAAACTGGGAGGTCACTACTGATATGATCATTGCCACCTAGTCATCCTCTTCCTCAATAATATCGTACGTTTTTTTCTTTCACCAACCATAATATTATTTACTTATCCTCTCTACTAACCTAACCAATATCAAACCAATGCCTTTCATCACATTTCATCACATTTCTTCCTGCATGTGCATGCATACTTTAACTGTATAGTGGATATAAAAGGTTTACAGACCCCTGTTAAAATTAAATCAAAAAATGCTTCAACAAAGTATTAGTTTATGGGTGTGCACACTTATGAAACCAGCTTATTGTACGTTTTATTATTTTTCATATTTTCCCCTAACAGATTTCTTTGTTTCTCAATTGAATTGTATAGGTTATAAGTCACATTAAGGGTGGGAAAAGTTTTGAAATTATTTATTGTGGTCTAATTTTTTATATCACAAAAACCCTGGCATTTTAACAGGGGTGTGTAAACTTTTTTATACCCACTGTGTATATGTAGATATATATATATATATATATATATATATATATATATATATATATATATATATATGGGTCTACTTCTAATGAATGAAAACCCACTTACATAAAACTCTGAAGACTGAGATGACTTCACCGAAACCACTAAAGAATGAACACTCGGATAACATGAAAGTTACCCTGGGAAAGGAACAACTTGGTCACCACAGTGAACTTTGCCCCTTTCCCCACTGTAGTGTGATCTTGGAGTTGGTATATTTAGTTATGGGGGGTGTGGTGGTGTAGACCCCCCCACATGGGTGGATTTAATTTGTTTCAGTTTTTAGTTTCTTTGTGGTGTGGAAGTGGTTACTTACCTGGAGTTTTTACTCGGTGAGCTGGGTGTTCATTCTTTAGTGGTTTTGGTGAAGTCATCTCGGTCTTCAGAGATTCGGGTAAGTGGGTTTTCATTCATTAAACGTAGACCCGTATATACCTATATCTACATATAGATATATATATATATATATATATATATATATATATATATATATATATATATATATATATATATATATATATATATATATAGATAGATGTTTGCCAAGAACTGATTGAATAACTCTCTTTCATCAACTTCTAAAAAAATTTATATTGAAATGATTAGCCAAAAACCTTAAAAGCACACATTTTTTTTGCATTTTTCTTTGCTTTTTTGCATGGGAGGTTTTCTGCTTGTACTCCCACACCTCTCTAACACACACACACACACACACACACACACACACACACACACACACACACACACACACACACACACACATATATATATATACGTGGTCACACCACAGTGGGGAAAAGGGAAAAATCCCCAAAAAGTGTTCTGACATTTCTAAATACAACATATTGTTGTGAAACTTAAAGTGATATTACATTTTCAAAATGAAGCCACCCATCCAATAATAATGCAGCAACCTGATAGATGGCCATATTAGTACGTCGACAGCCCACTACATCGCATTCCACTTCTCTGACATGGCAGAACATCGACAAATGAAGAGCCAATGTTTCCAGCATGGTAAGTTACCGTTTGGCCATCCAGAACTGAAAAACTGCCATTAAACCGACTACACTTTGCCCGCCACACCCCCCTAACTTAATATTCCAACTCCGAGAATGCACTATCGCAGGGGTACAGGGCAAAGTTCAGGTGGAGGGCCAAACAGTAACTTACCATGCGGGAAACATTGTCTCTTCATTTGTCGATGTTCTGCCATGTCAGAGAAGTGGAATTCGATGTAGTGGGCTTTCGATGTACTAAGGGTAACCCATATACATATATATACCTATACACACCGACTCTATGGTCACACAAATGTAGAGAAGAAGGAGAAAAAGACTAAAGTGCAGCAATCGCTTTCTTTCTCATCTCTAAAATGTTGTTGACCTTCTGGTGATGACGTTTTGATCATGACCTCTGGCAAACATATCAGCGTTTAGATATCAAAACACAAAAGCTTACTGCTACTTTCATGCAACTCCAAGTATCTTTATGTAGAAATTGTTCACCAAATTATCAGTCTTTGTCTTAAAAAGACAGTTACAGTTCTTGAGGTATAGTAATGTAAATAATATTTCTAATAATCCATTTGTTTAAATATGCTCTTAAGATTTCTGCACTCATCCAGAAAGTCCAAATCATATGATACAAACATTTTCAGCAAAACATGAAATGCAGACTATACCTTTCTGATGGTTAATGGCAGAAGGTCTGAGCTAACCTTCTGTAAAACTACATTTCTGACATAAAAGCTATGCATACATTACAGTCTGAGGTACCCAGGGAAGCAGAGGGATTTCTCCACTTCTTGAGACACATGTGCAGCTGCCCTAGCATTTTCCAGTGCAAGATGTCGCACAAAATCAAAATGAATGCCAGTTACCTGGGCAAAATTTTACACAAGGCCATTACTTGCTGTTTCACAGTACAAGGGTTTACTTATGAACATTGCAGCTGACAATTCCCAATAAAAAAATATCACATGAGGCCTGCATAAATGCCAGTTCCCAGTGCAAAACTGTAGAAAGGACCTGTACAAGTCATGCTTTCAAGTGAAGGATTTCATATTATACAAGTGCAGGTGATCTTTCCAAGTATATGACTCCACATGAGACCAGTGCAATTCCAGTTTCCAGTGCAAGGTATCACACTGCACTACTACAGATCAATTTACAGTGCAAGTCTCCACAGGACGTCAATGCAACAGTACCTTTCATACTTCCGTGTTCAGTATAGGGGCCCCTGGAGGAACAGGTCCCACAGGATCTTAGTATATGAATGAGCCCCATGGTTGTCATTAGGGTGCCCTTTCAGCCTCCATATGTTCAGATTACTGATAGTGGATGCCTCATAAGAAGGGAGAGGATACAATTTTGTTCCAAGAGGTCATTAGGTTTTGGTCAGTAAGGAATTCATAATCCACATAAATATTACTGAGCTCAGAGATATCTTTGTGGCTGTTAAGTCTCTATCTCTCTCTCTTCCCACTCCAGTCTGTGGAGGCAGTTCAGTTCGGGTACATTAGTTTTAATTAACAAAAAAAAAAATCACGAACATCACAACTTTTTTAATTAAAAAAAAAACATTACCCCTTTTCCAGTGTTGCAACAACTCTGAATGTAGTTATAATTAGGTAAGAGGATACTATTTTAGTTAATAAAAAAAAATAACACAATCCCTTTCCGCAGTGCAACTCTGGAAGTAATTACAATTAGTTAAGATGGTACTCGGGATGAACCCTCACATACATGGGGGGGGGGGTAAAAATGTCACCTACCCCCAAGAAACAGTCATCCCACTGTCACACTAACACTGCATGCATTATTTGAAGAAATGATTAGGGCACTGGTTAGGACAGCTTTTCATTAAAACAACAGAAATCTGTATACAAAAGAAAAGAGGCAAGATGAGAACCAGAAGAAAGTCATCATAGTCTGGCATATAAATGGAATATATCTAAAATGGTGGATTAACGGCAGACCCAAATGCCTGTATACTTAAGATGGTGGATTAACGGCAGACTCAAATGCCTGGGCAAGTGCTTTGAGATGAAAGGCAACTTTTAGTGAAAAGCCATGCTTCAGATACACGTAAAACAAGAAATTATGGAAAAAAATTGTTGTGTATTCACTAAGGTACCCTGTATGCTGTTATGTTACTTAACACCTGTACATTACTGAACAAATGTGACAGCGGTAGAAAATGCTGCTTTTCGGATACAAGTGTAAGATTATTTGAAACTTATGATTCTCAGCAGTTTCATGAAAATGTTAATATTACATTATTCTGAGTGAATTACACAGACCTAGGCAACCATTTACACACACTTGACAATTTAGAGCAAAGGAAAATGGTTCTAATTGTTCCTTTACAAATGTTTACAGGCCAAGTACAAGAAGGGGAAAAAGACATGCTATTGGTCAAGAATGCAGATGTGATAGGTATGATACTCCATTAATATGGTCTGCTTGACTGCCTGTTTCTCTCTTTATCTATCTATCTATCTGTCTATCTATCTATCTATCTATCTATCTATCTATCTATCTATCTATCTATCTATCTACCTATCTATCTATCTGTCTACTTATCTATCTGTCTATATGGTTATGTAGGTGTTTACTCAGACTTGGGGCACAGCCCCCATAAAATACCAGAAGAGAATGACATCTCTTCTTCTGTTAAAAATTCTTATTTAACTATGAATAGTAATATATCATTATTCACTAGTCATAAGGATAGCATTATCTGAAGCATTCATACATTGATCTCACTTCAAGGTTTGCACAAAATTTCTCTCTGTGGCCTATATAAAAATTATTTGCAATGTCTTCCACAACTAAAATTAGCTTTTCATATTAATTATTTGTATATAGCAGCACCATATGGGTGCAAAATAAAGGTATACCAATGCATTTTGCCAAATCACAATATCCAGAAAATGTATCATAGCACATACATTTAAATGCTCTGCTTCAAAAACATCTACATTTTTCAATGTGTGGAAGGAGGAACCTGCCACCCCCCCCCCCCCTACTTAAATATTCTAACTCCAAGGTTCTGCACCATCAGGGGTAAAAGAAATATTTTGTTTCGCTGTAGAACAAAATAGTTGCTTTACAAGGTACACAACCTTGGAGTTAAAGTATTTAAGTAAGGGAGGTGTATGAACAAAGACCACCAAATGGGGGATGCAGAGAGGTTACCTCCTACAAAAATGTGGATGCTTTTGCTGCAATTTCTTCTGGAACATTTCTGTAAGGTATGTTTAAGCAGTTGTGTTGCATGTAGTTGTGATGTGATAACCTTTAGTAAACTCTTATGCTTTTTACGTGCTCAGCACATTTTGGAATCCTACTTATACAACTGCCACGGTTTCCAGAATGACTGCCCACTGTAATCTGCTATCTGTAGTTCTAAATTCTGGAATTATGAAGCAAACTGTGAAACTGCAGGAGAACACAGAATGTTGACAATCACTATTTCTCTTCTAAAGTAATTTAAAGTATTTTTTTCCAAGCAGCATTTATAATCCACTATCATTATTATTTCCACATCAATTATAACAAACTGTCTTATTTCTTCAAAAAAGCCCTTCTCTATTCTCTCAGCATGATTAATATGTGAATAGTCTATTACTAAATGAATCCCCCTAATTTTTAACTTGTTTCCAGCTATGATTTTACCAGCATTTTATTCACAATGTCCATATTTCTGTTCTTAAATAACAGGTAGACCATAACATTTATTAACACTGTATACCTCTTCTCTTCTTCTGTTCCATAACAATAAGTCAAAGTGCTTCCTTTTCCTTGTTTATCAAGGTACCTTATATCAGTTACACTACTGACACAACAACTTACTTATTTACACCATTTTAATATTGACAGTCTCCTTAAAATGCTGACTATGCTATTTACGTTTAATGGCACAACAAATAGGATACATTGTCTTTACTTTCCACCCTTTTTCTTTCTCTTTCTCTTTTATGTTTTCCCTTTTTATGCAGTTTTTCCTACAGATTTTCATTTCTGTACTCCCTTTCCAAATCATAACTTTCCCATTCATTTAATTCAGTATTAAGTACGATATACATTATGTTTGCATCAACAGTAACCATTTGTGTCAAATGATGATACTGTATTTCCCTTTCTTCTGTAACAAAATGCTTTATCATTCTCAACAGTCCCATCTGTTTTACACTCCCATTTCTAGCATCACTGACTTCAGCATGCTTTTTTGCATTTCTTCTATCAGCATTTCCATTTTCCTCACATATCTGAAAATCAATTTCAAAAACATCTTGAGCAGTTGTTTCCCCACAGTCAAACTGTAAGTGCCCATTGCATTGTTTTTTGCACTTCTGTACATGTTAACATGCAATTACTTTCTAATATACCCCTTCTCATATTGATTGCAATGCCTGAAAGGGCATGCACTAATAAGGTACTGGAAATTGCCACAAAAAAGGAAATCTTCAATTCACCCCAATGTCTTATTATCCATCAATTGTCCTTTCTGTGCCAAACACTAAGTAGATGACACATGTAATTTTACTCCCTCTAGTTTCTATTTGATTTTCATCTCACAGTATTTACAGTCTAACAAAAATCCTTCAAATATGTCTCAACATCATCTTTCTTGATTTCATCGGTCCTAAAATACACTTACAGATTTTTTCTAATTTGCTGTCATATTTATTTATTTATTTATTTATTTTATGCTTGTTGACTGGGACAGTCCAACTGGATTACAAGTCCATTTTCAGTGGAGGCCCAGGGAGAAAAGCTCCAAGAGAACAATTTTTTTACAAAACATAGTTTTAAGGACAGACTTTTGACATACAATTACATACATATCAGAAATAGTACTCTTTCTGTGGATTTGAAGCTTGTTCCACAGAAGAAGTAATGTGTAAGACATATACCTATACCTCCAACATGTCTTATTTATGTAGATTTTCAGTTGTGCGATAGGTTCATCACAGCTGTATGAGAGGTACTTTGAAAGCAGGGCTGAGATCACTTATCAGCAGTCTGTAGGGTACAGAATATAGAGATAGGACTTTGAGGTAGGGCTGCCACCTTTTCAAATGCCCAAAGTGGGACATTTTTTGTACAAACATCAGATTTTGCAAGGCAAATCATACCCATGGCCGGTACAAAGGACAGAACTTCACTTTTTTGCCTACATAAATGCTTATTCTTGTAGCATTTTAGTTGCTTATTCTGTTTCTTATAAAATTTAGGTGTTTCAGAAACAGAATAACTGTTTTATGCAACTATTACATTAAATATAAGAAATATGTTTGTCCTAATATCTCAGGACATTTGTCATTTTTTCAATTTTTATACAGGATACAACTGCCCAAAGAGGGACTGTCCCCTCGCAAAGTGGGACAGGTGGTAACCCTACTTTGAGGTGGTCCACATACAACATGTTTTCTACATCATGTATTCTTTTTCTTATGAGCCTTTGCGGACACTCCAGTTTTGCATATGCCTGGTAAAGTACATACTGAAGGGGGCATTGCACTCAGTGATTAGTTTAACGAAGACCAAGTACAATGGCGCAATTACGTCTTTAGACCTGTTATCCTATCCCTGCTTATAAGTTGTGCAAGATAGAATGATTTCCTTACTACAGTAGACACATGATTTTATTTTATTTATTTATTTAACATTTGTTAACCGGGAAAGTTGGACTTGGAATGAAGCCAATTTTCAGAGGAGGCCTGGGGAGAAATTCTCCAGACACATATCTTTCTAACATGGGAGGAAACTAGAGCACCTGGAGGAAACCCACATGAATGCAAGGAGGACATGCAGACTCCTCACGGAAGGCATCCCAGCCAGGAACTGAACAGGAGAACCTCTTGCTGTGAGGCAACAATGCTACCACTGCACCACTGTGCCATACTGATGGTCAAAGGCCAAGTCACTGTCCACACACATTCCCAAATCTGTGGTCGCAGGATCTACTCTCAGGGCTATATTATCAGTGTAGTACTTTTCCAGGGTGGCCATCTTACTGAAGGCTATGATTACGCATTTCTTGGCATTGAGTTTTAAACTGAGACTGTGGCACCAGGCCTTCATGGACAGTATTTGTGTCTTTGGGTTATTCTATGACTGTGTCTAGTTTGCAACCATCTGCAAACTTGATCAATCAGAGGCCACTGACATTAGCCTTAACTTCTGTTACATTTATATAAATGAAAATAAACCATAGCAACCCAAGCTATGTTGCAACCATTATACACTCCAAACCATGCCAAAACAACTGTAGCTGCAAATATAATATATCACTTTTAATATAGCCATTGTTAGTCAACCATTACAGACTTCAATTATATCCTGCCTTCTTTTAAACCTTGCTCTTCCACTGCATGTATTGATCCCACAATTCCCATTTTTTTCCTATGTAATTTGCTCCTGCTCTTTTCTAAAGATCCCAGTTCCAGTTGTTTTATCTCTGTTACTATCTTTGCCACTTCTAATAAATTTGTTTAGACTTTGATTTCCATTTTCTAGTAACTGATTTTTTGGCAGCCACCATAATTACACTCTGGGGTCTATATCATAACAACGAAAGTGCATATGTGCGACTTCATAAAAGTCGACACATAATAAGCGAAACCTGTAAATACTGAATGGCCACAAGATCGAATTTTTTTCCTAGTGAAAAAATTCATGTGGCCGTTCAGAAAAAAGAAAAATGAAAAAACATTACCAGGTGGGGGGCTTCGCCCCCAACACCCCACAACATGGGGGGCTGTGCCCCCCACACCCATCCTAACTAAATATACCAACTCCGAGACCACACTATAGTGAAGGAAAGGTAGTTGGCCAACTACCTCCTTGTCCTGTGACATATTCATTGAATCACTTAAATGCAGTTCGATGAATATGTGTCACTCTTAAATGTTTGCTCAAAAGCACTTTCGTGCTTCTAATATAGACCCAGACTCTGCAAGGCCTTACTATGTCTAGGCAATTCCAATTTCCTATCATACCTCAAAAAAATCATTTCCATAATTACTCCAGCTTGCTCACCCAGCATCTCTGACAGTGCAGTCTGCAGGGAATAATTAAAGCCTGCCAATTCATTATACTCCCTGAAAATATGGACCAGGTTACTTCTTTCTTTCTCATCACACCTGCACCATTTGCTGTCTACCTGAGGAAAAATTCTTTGAAGTCTGCTTGGGGTATAAAAATACCTATGTAAACACTTCCAAGCAAAGATCCTAAATCCTCTAGATTTTGTTGCATATTTGGGAAACATACATATACCCCCCATTGTTTCTTTGTGAATTGCTTATCTAAACTCTCTTCCCAATCCTTCCTAAACTCCTCTGATTGATTCTTATAGTTATCATGCAATATTTTATATGCTCTACTAATTATTTCTGTCTTAACGGCAACTTCTGTTCTAGATTCTACTAAAAATTCCACCAGTGCTGGTCTTTCATTTAGGACCACAAATATAAAATAATTTTGCCATGTAGATAAAGCCGGTGTAGTAAAAAATCAAGTAGAATAAAACAGTGTAAAGTAATCTGGCACCACAACACTCGACACTTAAACAGCGGGAAATTAATTATAGCTTGCTAGTACTAGACGTTCACCAATACAGGCTTTTTCAGGCAAATATTCAGCTGATTTAAAACACGACTTAAATACAAAAAGAAAAAAGTCATGTGACACACCTTTAAAGAGGTAACGCACAAAAAATACTAATACATAGATTAGTACTTTACACAAACTAAGAATACTAAAAATACAAATATCTGTATGTTACCAAAAACTATATATTAAAACTTTACATCTATCTGTATATCAAAGTTATTTAATTTTATTTTGTTTATCTTTCAGAACTGGCTTTATTGTCACACTTTCATTGAAACCAGGTGGACAGCGAGCTTTAAAATGTATTATCTATGTATTTTCAATAATTTCTGTGTGGGTCTTCAGGTCACCACCTCTTGAGCTTTCCTGTATATTTTGTAGAATAAAAATGCAAAAGTCATGAGATGTGTCTGCTTGTTTAATGCCTGTATAATGTATTTGTGTCTAGCTGACTTCTTACGTCAGATATATGCTCACAGATTCTCTCTTTGAACTCTCTATTTGTTTTACCTATATAGAAGGCACTACAGTTCAGGCATTTTGCCATGTATATTATGTTTCTAGTATTACATGTCCCATGGCATCTAAGATGGAATGGTTTTAGACTAACTGGATGCTTAAAAGTTGTTTCTGTAGAGACATACCTGCAGTATTGACAATTGTTGCATTTTTGGGTTCCATGCTTGGATGCAGATGTTGTGTTTATGTACTTCTCCTGTTCCTTCTGACATAATATGTTTTTTTAATTTCTAGATTTTTTATATCCAAAGGTAAGCTTATCTATTTCTATGTCTTTAAAAGTAAGACTATATTGTAACATGTACCAGTGTTTTTTAATAATATCCAGTATTTGATGAGTATGAACATCATAGGGTAGAACACACCTAAATAAAGCTGTTTTTGTGCCTAAATTTTATCATTGCTTGATGAAGTAATATGATTATAAGAAAATGTAGGTTTAATGCTATCTTGCTGTATTTGTGTTACTATATTTATTACAATATGTTCCTTATAGCATATATTAAAAAAATCACTGGCCATGTTATTAAACTGTATATCCATGTTTTCTTTTCTTGTATTCAGTCTAGCCACATGGGTAAACTGATTTTTCACTATATTTTTAAAAACATGAGGAGGATGCATGCTACTCCTGTGCAGATATGTGTTTTTTCCTGACGTCTTCCTTAAATAATGTAGTTTCCATTTTACATGCAGAAGCTCATGTATATCATATTGATTGACCAGCTTTGAGGTGTGTTTGTTTTTTATGTAAATTGAGATACCTCCACCTTTTGTCCCTACCCGTGCAGTAGATGTTCTAAACATGTGGAAGGCATTGTAGCACTGCAACACCAGGCTGTGGTTCATAGTTTTAAACCATGTCTTAGTAACTGTATAGATGTGGACATTGTCTTGAGTGAGGAAAGTTTGCAGGAAGTGGAGGTTTTTGTTTAGACATCTGGCATTGAACAGTAAGTCTTTAGATTATCCTGGGTAGGCCTAGCTATGTCAGATGTTTTTTTCACTAAAAAGGCACCAAAGTGGTGGGTAAGGTTTTAGACAACTTTCAAAAGCCTAAAGGGGGTAGGTGACCCCTACCCTCCATAGTAATGGGTGATAACCCAAACCCTAATCCTACCCCTTCCTCTATCCCCAACCCTGGAGGGGTTAGTGTTAATATCGGGAGAGAAAATATTTGTCCTTTCTTGATACTTTTTAGTTTGAGATTTATCGTGTTTAATTTTCTGTACATTCAAATATTTTTTATTAGTGTTTTTGAATTTGACATTAAGAATGTTCAGTCATACAATATATATATATATATATATATATATATATATATATATATACATATATATATATACATATCTGGGTCTACTTTAAATTTTGAAGTTTCAAAACATCAAATTATTTATAGTAGAGACCATAAAATCGAAGTTTTAAAACTTTGAAATGTAAATAAAAAAACAAAAAAAAAATTTTTTATGTTTTGTAGGGGGTGCAACCCCCCACATCCCCATATGTGGGATCTGTGCCCTCCACACCCCCTGCTAATTAAATATACCAACTCTGAGATCACACTACAGCATGGGAAATAGTAAATATACCATTCCACACTGTACGGCGATCTCCATTTAAATGGACTGAAGTTTCAAACATCGATCGTATAGTCTCGACCATAAGAAATTCAAAGTCTTGAAACTTCGAAATTTAGAACTAGACCTATATATATATATATATATATATATATATATATATATATATATATATGGGTCTACTTGAGTTGACCGAGACGCCACTTCACCGACACGCAGAAGACCGAGACCAAATGACCGAAACCGAAGGTGATCAACAAGGTGAAATCCCGACAGCCGAAAGACCGACATGGGGAATGTGTGAGCACGACTCTGTAAGTGTTCGATAGTGAGGGATTTAGGGTTAGGGAGCGGACAGGTAAGTGTGCGATAGTGAGGGATTTAGGGTTAGGGTGCAGGAAACGTGAGTGTGCGGTAGTGTCGGACTTAGGGTTCGGGTAAGGTAAGTGTGTGATAGTGACGGAGTGTAGTTTAGGGGCGGGTTAAGTGAGTTAGGGTTAGGGTGCGGGTAGGGTGAGTGTGCGATAGTGACGGGCTTTATGTTTTAGGGTGGGTTAAGTGAGTTAGGGTTAGGGTGCAGGTAGGGTAAGTGTGCGATAGTGATGGACTTTAGGTTTAGGGGTGGGTTAAGTGAGTTAGGGTTAGGATGCGGATAGGGTAAGTGTGCGGTAGTGTCGGACCTTAGGGTTAGGGTTTGGGTTAAGGTTAGTGGATATGTAACTGTGTGTAATGTGTAGTTTACCTTTTGTGTGTCTGTGTAATGGTGTTCGGTTTTGTGAGTTGTCGGTATTGTGTGTTTTCGGTTGTTTGGTCTCTGTGTTTTGCGTGTCGGTGAACTGGCGTTTCGGTCAACTAAAGTAGACCCCTGTGCAGCACTGCTAAGTTTAGAGTTGGTATTAGAGTGCGCTAATCCTAACCATAATCCTAACAATAACTTTATCACTAACACCAACACTATGTAGACAGCTTAGATTCAGTATGTTTTAATCTGTGATGTTTGCATTTTGGTATGCATAGTAATCAGTATGTACTTTCTGAAATTTTATGTTCAAAGTATTGTCAGTCTTTTGTCAGGCACTAATAG
This sequence comes from Protopterus annectens, assembly GCF_019279795.1. NCBI lineage: Eukaryota > Metazoa > Chordata > Ceratodontiformes > Protopteridae > Protopterus > Protopterus annectens. Next base: position 1,128,495,886 of record NC_056733.1, read on the forward strand.
AAGACAAATAATCATGTCACTTTTGAGTAGACTAGATTTTGAGAAATAGTAACAGAAAATGGCTGGTATTAAATATCTAAGTAATTTTACTCTAGAAAATATCTAATATGTTTTATGATAATTTAAGTAAAAGGGAGATTAAAAGAATTGATAAAATTGCAGTTTAAAGCATTTGGGTCACATAGAAATGCTGATGCAACGGTTGCTTTAAAGACTGGATCAATGGGGTGGTCAAATTAGATTTGATATGTTTGCTAACTGGGTAACCCTGGAGCAATCTGACAGCAGGTAAATAGAGGTAGAAGGAATTTATTTATTTATTTATTTTAATTTAATCTGTTGTAGACTGGTTTAGTGTAATAGGCTTTTCACGAGAGTCCCAAAATGGCATTTATGTTACTAGAGGATATTTGGCAAGAGATCTTTGATATCCACATGAGCTATGAATAACTCTAACAGATGCAGCACTGAAGTAATAGCAATCCATTGACCTGATGTGGGAATAGAATCCACAGCCTTTTGCACTAACGGTGGGGATGCTACCTGTTGTACCTCTGACACTGCAATCAAAACCTATACTCTTTGGATACAGAAAGCAGATCATTAACAGTTCAGATACTTAATCATCTGCACTGTCAAACTCAGACATCGAGGATGTTGTACATTATTAAAAATGAATCAAAATAAGATCATTTCAGTTTGGTCATCTTTTAAATCTTCTAAATGATGATGTGATATTGAGATTTAATTACTATTATGAATAGTTGGATTTTTAATTATTTTAATGCATGGCATTAAAAGTGTTCTTTATTAAATCTCCCCTAATTGCCAGAGTGGATGAGGTTTCTCATAACTTTTATGATAAGTTTGGAAAGAGTTGGTCAGCATAACAATATGAAGAAAGTAGGCACAATTGACATGGAGGAAGAAATGTTAGATGTGAATATCTTTTTTGTTCTGGTCATTTGGGTGGATGAAATGTAAAAGGCTCTAAGACAGGATGTGGTTTCTGAAAAGTTTCCAGGTTACAAAAAGGATTGGCATGATAAAAAAGGTGAATAAATATATGAGCAGAACTTTAACCTCATGGATTCTCAGAGTGGTCAGGAAGGGGTAGAAGATGATGTGATGCATGAACAATTATGGTTCGCTGACATATTTTTTGCAGTACCATGGAATGAATATTATTGCCAAACAAAGAGAATTTGAAGGTATTGATCATAAAATAGATGGTAATGAATACATTGGAGAAAAGCATAAATTTCAGGAAATGGGAAAGAAAGAAAAGAAAGAAAACAATTGAAATAAATCAATGGAGGGAAAGCAACACTGGAAGCTAATGATGAAAAATAGGAATGTTATTTTGTTATCAAAAAAGTGTTTTTATAGAACAATCTTTCTTCAGAAGGAGAATTTATGAGTAAAATTCCTGCTGTAGCAATATAGGAAGATATAAATGACCCAGAGATGTTAGTCCAAGAAAGACTGTGCTACATTTTTTTCAGGGAATAATTAAATGATTTACCAATCAGGAACTTATTAAGGAAGGAAATCATTAAACAGTGTACAGCCTTTATGTCCTTGGGAAGTCATCCCTACCTTGATTTAAACCAGAGTACTGGAATGGGCAGAGCTTCCAATATAATATTTAAAAAAAATTACGGATTTGCTAAATTTTAGGATTTACACAAAGGAGAGGAATGTCACATTTATGAAAAATTTGAAGTTAGGATATTACGTGATGAGGTGTTTTACATTTCTAGGTATAATATGTATATTAGAATTAGTAATAAAGGTGGATATTAGGGAGTATCTCAGAAATGTATATGTTCATAGGTTCATAGGTGTGCACTAGGCTAATGGCCCTGGAGCCTTTACAAGCCTTGCCCATAGGATTACCCTGGCATCGTGCCACCTGTCCTTAGTTCCCAGTGCCTCTGTCGAGTATCTTTAAGAAATAAATGAAATGGCTAACATAAGAATGGAAATAAAAAAAAATGTGAAAGTAACAATTCACAAGATCAACCTTAGCAAAAAATAAAAAAGTTATATTTTTGCGCAGGGCAATCCATCATTTCTTCCATAACCTTTCATCTCCAATTTCACTAAATCTGACATTGCACAGGTAAAGGGGATTGGAGTAACTTTCTTGTTGCCACAGTTCCATGATATTGCTCAATTAAATATATAGCCTTGGACTAAACACAGGAGCCATTTAAAACAAATAGACTATTCACGTGCTGACTATACATGCAGTGATAGCCATGATGTATAACTGAACACTGATGGCAGATTTACAATGAGTTGGTGCTAATGAGGGGCTTGGAACAATTTTACAGGAGGGAGAATCCTGAGCCGAGATCTCACTCAAATCACAGCTTTGTGCAGGCACTGATATCATGATGGAGATAATTCATAGGTGCATAGATTAGTACTAGGCTAACTGCTCTTTTGGGCCACTTGAAGCCTAGCCAGTTACCCCATGTGAGAATCAAACCCTGCACCTTGTGTCTTTAAGGTAAACACCTTAACCATTATGCTATCCTCTCATCCCAAACAAATCATGATTGCATATATTCCACAGGTTCATAGATTAGTACTAGATTAACTGCCCTTGTGAGCCATTTTACGCCTAGCCAATTATCCCTTGTGAGACTCAAAACCTGCACCTTGTGTTTGTAAGGCAAACACCTTAACCATTAGGCCACCCTCCCAACCCCTTTTGCCCTGTTATATGGAAGAGAGAGTAAGAAAAGAGGCTGGGCAGTACATGGAGAAGGAAGAGATGGAAGAAAACCAGAGACAAGACAGAAGGAAAGACTTAATGTAGCTAATATAACTATTAGAAGCAATGCAGACAAAAGGGACAATACTGCATGGTCAGAACTGGGCATTCCTATGCTCCACAAGGGAGCGTGAGTTGGTTACCAGTATGAGGGTATTGTATGCAGTGGGTCTGAAACTTATTATAAAAAGGGGAAACTCTTAATGAACAACACATGCAAGATGTGAAATGAGTTGTGATGCCATTACCCAGCAAGATATTTAGAGAGCTCCTAGACTTCAGGTAGGATATATTTTATTTTATAAGCATTTTATATTGTAAAAATCAGTAGATTAAATATAACTACATCTTTCTCATTTGTGCCTCTTTCCATGCTGTGTGTGTGTGTGTGTGTGTGTGTGTGTGTGTGTGTGTGTGTGTGTCTATGCACAAACACAAACACACACACACACACACACACACACACACACACACACACACACACACACACACACACATGCGCATGCACACACATTCATATTCTATTTTAACATTTAGACAAGTAAATGCTATGAGCTTCATATTACTCAGAGAACAAACTTCCAAATAAATGTAAGGCATACTCTAATCAGTCACTACCTTTTCACCACACACACACACACACACACACACACACACACACACACACACACACACACATAGACATGCGCACACACACACACACACACACACACACACACACACACACACACACACACACACACACACACACACACACACACACACACACACACACACACACACACACACACACACTTACCAGTACTGATATTAGCAGACCAATCTATCTTGTTATTCATACCATACAATTCCATACTGTTGCACAGGGCTTATAGGGCTGAAGAGTGTCTACAGATACCACTATGGTTGATGTGAACAGCGGACCTCATACAGTAGACTCATTAACCCCTAATGAGTAATAACCCAAATGCACACAGACAGCATAAACATCAAATCACACACTTAGCAAGCATGCAGACAAATCTCAACCACTTGACCTCTCAGTCAAACCAAGCCCCCTCATACCACAAACATTAGACTGCACTTACTTGCATGGAACCCACCTCTCAAGCACCAGATTGCACATGCAAACATGCAAACCCACACATCAAATCACACATACAAACCTAGAACCTCTCTTATACGTAAGCAAGCAGTTACAATATAAGAGAGATACTACATATTTACCTGCATTCATGCACATTGCCATTGAATATAAAGTACCTAACCAGTGGATATATTTGAAGAGGGTGCATTTTTGACAAATGGCATTCACCAAGCCAACACTGAACCACCAGAGACTCATCAAAGAGGACTGTAACAAGATGAATGAATAAAAGAATAAGTAGGTCTGAAGTAGATTAATATAATACAAGGAATTAAAATGTAAAGCAGCATAGTTACTGGAATAGAAACATAACTAAACCATACAAAGGAAAGGAAGAAGCATGCATTAAAATAGATATTTTTAAGGACCACAAAGTGGGAGGACAATACCAATAATGGCACATACAAGGTGAGGGAAGTGTTAAGGACAAAGGAGAATATTACGATCTTATTATAAATAATCTATTTGGAGTTTATGAGTAATAAACATATAATCATTTGCCTGCCTGTATCCCCATCACATTTTCCCTATAATATATATACTGGAGGGATAGGTTCCTGACCCAGAGACTCCCCAGACTCTGGAATAGACTGCCCATACATGTCAAGCAGAGCGCCTCTTTGGCCCTCTTCAAAAGGAACCTTGACGATTGGATGGGAGAAAGGAAATTCACCCCAGGGATCATGTCAGTCGTCCTGCTAGACAGAGGTCCAGGGAAGTAAATACTGTGGGAAGAAATAGCCAGGGAATTGCTATGGTTAGGCTTGTATAGGCCCTAGGGCCGATAGCCTAGTACCAACCTATGAACCTATGAAACTGTGAACCTATAACCATCCAGACACTGCATCTGTTGTCCAGAGGCATAAAGGTAAATCATAAGTAAAACACAAGTCTACTGCTATTCGGATCCTCTCTTCTGTGTTATATCTCCCAGATGAAACATGCAGTTCGACAGAAGAAAGTTGGGAGGAGCTGGATATGAATGAAACAGTATAACAGATGTGTATGAAGCTGTATTTTGTGAGTCAGTTTGTTGCAGGTCTATGGTGAAGTAGTGTTTGGAGAGGTATAGAGCTTTTCAGGGATGAATGAGTGTAGGTAAATTCAAAATATGTAGATTTATACTGGCAGATACTAATATGATTAACATGCCTTAACAACCACGGAAATGTTCATCAGTCCTGCATTAATGGAAGTGTCTCCTCATAATTGTCATACATCTGAAAACAAATGCAGTTATTCCTCATAGTAACTAATTTGAAAAAAAAAAAGGTGACAACATCTGATGCCTCATTCCAAGGCCAACATTGTAAGCAAAGCATGAGGCATTGGCTTTAGATCCTGTGTGTCACACCAGTCAGCTAAAACATGTGGGTTTTAGCCTAGTGCCCCACTGCATTCAGAGTTACTGCACCTGTTGGTATGGGAGGAGTCAGCAGGGCAATTGGTGTGTATCTGAACACAGCGCCAGTCTATGGGAATTTGTTTTGTAGTGTTATGTACCTCTCCCTACCAGTGAAAGTAAAATTATATAACTGAACCTGTTTCATATATTCATTTAGTATTATAGTGTGTAGGTCAAATGTGTTTGCTTTGCATAATGTGAAGGTGTCAGAATTTCACTTCTATTATACCTAGACAGTTCTAAGTGGATATCCAGTACAGCCCCCCTCTTCCCATCATTTTGGTGGATTGGAATTGCCTGAGGTCTATCTATTTCATACACCACAGACATGCAACTCACAAACTATAACTCCCAGGTGCGACAGTGAGGCATTGCAGCACCACTTTCATCCATACACTAAGGTGTGAGGAACAAGAAACCTGACATATTTTATATTCTAGGCTAACAGCCACAATATGGCATGCTTCCAATCAGCTAATTAACATTATGGTCACTGGGGATGCTGCAAAGCATTATGGATAAGCAGTGAGCTTCCTTTTAGAACATTCCAAATTTTTTTTTTCTTTTTCAGATCTTGCTATAATAACATTCATCTTACAATATTACTAGTACATCGCAGACAGCAATTCTGCAAAAATATTGCAATGAAGACTGTTTCACCCAGTTTCACCTCAAACACATTAACCAAGAATCAGAAAGAACTCCACTTTGGGCACAGACTGCTGCAGACAAAAGGGTCAGTTTCTGCCAGCAGAGAAAATTATTTGCTTGGCTCTGAACTGCGTGATGTCACCACTAGTGTCAATCAGCACTATCCCATGGTAAGCAACAGTGGTGGTTCATGTATCACATTGGAATAGGTACCCCTCACTCATTCACTGTCCCACACACTTACACACACCCACACACACACACAAACACATACACATACATACACACACACACACACACACACACACACACACACACACACACACACACACACACACACACACACACACACGCATGCACACACAAGCACTAACGCACACACACACACACACACACACACACACACACACTCTCTGACACTCAACATATATCTGACATCCCCTATCCCGATCACACTCACAGACATACTCCATATTCTCACACACACACACACACACACACACACACACACACACACACACACACACACACACACACACACACACACACACTCGATGGAGACCACATATACCTCTGTAGACATGCACACAAGCAACCACACAAATATACACACTCACACATAACCCACTGCTACTTCACTCAAGACACGTACCTGAGCTTACCCTTTACACAGCCTATCTCTCTGACTACAATGGGAGAATACAGATTTCTGGCCATGTTCATTAACATGACCAGCTGTGCTAATTTAAGCAGGTGTGTGAGTCTCTGAATGCTCAGCTGCATAAATCACTCGCAACAAGCATTTTCATGAGAGAGCTCATGGCTAATTAGCATAGACTGCTCATCCCAGAATGCCTCATTAGCATGTATCATGGCTGTGGAGATGGCCCACCACAGTGATTCACAGACTGTGTGGAATTACTGTGATGGGCCTGTCTATAGAACCTGTATTCTTGGCCTTGAAAAGTGCTGTTTTAACCCATGCAGCAGTAATACTGGGTGTCTGGCAATCTACTGGTATTGTGATTGGTCCTTTGGTGGGGGAAAGAGGGGGAAAGTTGGCACTGAATCTGTCAGCCAATATATTGGCAATATCTGTTGGCTCGGTATAGGTGGTACCATTGTGCAGTAGCTCAGAGAAAATCTGGGTATTGCTGTGGAGATTCTTTTCATAACATTAGAAGGCCTTGTGGTTGTCTTTGCTATCTGCTGCATTTCTGTTTTCATAGCTAGCTTTAGAGGATTTGATGAGGGATCTCAACTTTTTGTTGAGGCTGATAAGGGAGTTTTTCCAGTCTTGGGACTTCACCTTATTCCGCATTAGTTTCCTCCTTCTGTTGTAGAGTTTGTTTATGGCTGGGGACCACCAGATTGGCTTCCTTTTTTTGGAGGAGAGCATCTTGATTCTATTGGATATGGCGAGATCCATGCATTTGTGTACGTGTTTGTACAGTGCATTGGTGTATGATTCGGCAGTCATGCAACTATTCTCTATTTGCATGGGTGTCGTGAAGTTAGCCACCTCTGTTTTTAGAAGCCCAAAGTTAGCTTTGGAGAAGTTTTTCATGGTGGTTATCTTTGGGGGGTGGGTGGGAATGATGTGGATTTCCAAGTTGATTTGTTTGTGGTCGGATCTAACCAGGGAGGAGTTGACTAATGGTGTAGAGCAATGGTCACCCATGTTAGTAATGACCAGGTCAAGGATGTTGCTACCTCTAGTGGGGGTAAGAACGAGCTGGTCCAAGGCATTGGAATTAATGAATTCCAGGAAATGTTGGGCAAGTATATTATTACATGAGTAGTTTTCCCAGTTAATGGAGGGGTAGTTGAAGTCGCCCAGTATGAGAGTGTTAGGTTGGACCCTAATATTCTCCAGGGTGCTTAGGAACGTGAAGTGTGAGTCTTGGGACATGGTTGGGGACCAATCGCAGGCTAAGATCTGAATCGCTGTCTTCCCCAATGTTAGCTGCAACTGAAGTAGCTCTGATGCGTTATGTTGGGTTACCAGTCTGGAGGTGTGTGCATCCTTTATGAATATGGAAACACCACCACCTTGGGAGCTTTTATCCAAGTTCTGGGGCGGAAAGGTGTGGAATGAGTTATAGCCAGGTAGTGCAGGGGTGCTTTCTGCTGCCTTGAACTTGGTCTCTGTTACAAGACAAATGTCGATGTTCTTCATTTTAAGGAGTGCTTCTAGCAAGTGCATTTTGAGATTTAGACTTCTAGCATTAAGCAGCATGACCATCAGATTGCATTTGTTTGCAGCTGTTATGGTGGTAATTTGGTCTTTGGAACATCTCCTAAAAATCACCATAGGGGTGGCAAGAGCCTTGGCCAGTATCCGGAAGCCCAGGGGTGAAAGATGCAGGCCATCTCTGGCAAAGCACTGAGGCCTTTCAATCATGTCATTCCAGGCAGACAGACACTGGATCCCCTTAGAATGACACCAGAAACTTAGCCAATTGTTGAAATTAATCATTTTCTCCTTGTACTGTGGTATCATTCTGGGTGATGGTAGGAGGCTGCTCAGGGCTATGGTCTTACCCACCTCGACTACATAATCCAAGAGGTCCTCCATGTCTCTTTTCATGTAGTCCAGGGAGGTACATCACAGGTTATTCACACCCCCATGTACAATGATAGAGTCATATTTGTACCTGTTGTTGAGGGACCTGAGTGCGTGCATTATGTGGTGGATCCTGGTACCTGACAGGCAGCTGACTGTTACTTTCTCCTTATTCAACCTAGTGAGTGGGACATCAGTGTGCCTCACTATCAAGCCACCTATGACTAGTGTGTTGGGAATGCTGTTTTGCCTTAGGGGCTTTGGTTCAGTGGCACACTGTTTAGGAGAGTTATGTGTCTTGTGATTAGTGTTGTGTTGTGGTGGTCGAGTGCGTTTCTGCCTTGGAGGTCTCTGCTGTTTGGGTAGATTTTTATTGAGAGCTTCCACGAAGGTGGGTGTGTGGTTTAGCCAGGGCTAAACCTAGTATGAGGCTATATCACGTACATCTTTCTTTCTTTCTTTCTTTCTTTCTTTCTTTCATTTCTTTCTTCTAACCACTTATAATCAGGGTAGGCTTGTGATATTGACTGCTTGGCTGTAGCCACCCCACTTTAATCAGAGTTTTTTTTTTTTTAAAGTAAAATTAATGAATATTATTTCATTTAAGTTATAGCACATAGCTCATACTAGTTGCATTCTCCTGCCTACAGAACTCGAGTGGGCAGATGCACAGCTAATGTTCCATGGTATTAGAATACCTTCATGGCTTTTTCCAAAATCAGCCAGGAATCTGGGCATACATAAAAAAATACCTAGTATTCACTACGATTTTAACCACATAGATTTACTGTGGCATCAGGCTGTTAAGAGCAGCCTGCCACATGTTTGCAGCTTGAATGCAGAAGTGTCAAGACAGGGGAACATCCACAAATGAGAAATTGAGGATTTCCTTCCCCTTCACTTTTAATTTAAGACAGAGAGACTGTCTTTTGCCTTATTGAATTATTCAGGTTCATAGGTAGGTACTAGGCTGTTGGCCCTAGGGCCTATATAAGCCTTGCCAAATGGTACCCTGTCCTTTGCCACCCAAGAAAATCATTTTCCTGTGCCCCTGTCAAGCAGAGCCACAGAAGCGATCCCCGGGATGATCTGAGTAGTGACTGAGAATAGCAAGAGCACAGAATTTATTGTGACTGCATTTTGCAAACAAATCAGATAATTTCCTTGTTAAAGTCTGCAGCTATTTTTTCCTGGTGGGTACGCCTTAGCAGAATTAAAAAAAAAGTGATGTTTGATTACGTGTCCAGTGTAAACTTTTTTTAATGTTTTTTTTCTATTCTGGCAGAGTCATAACAGATACTTTAGGTATATAGGCAATGTAGGCTGTTTGTGGGTGAACATTTTTCTCTAAATCTAATAGTTTTTCCGCTATTTCTTTTCCTGGCAGAGTCAAACCAGATACATTTAAAGGTAGGCACTAGCAGAGGGTATGGAGATTTTTGAGGATGAATTTATAGAAGGATGTTTTTTTTTTAATCTAATATGTCTTACCACCAGGGTCAAACCTGGTAATTTATGTATGGGGACTGTTGTGGATGAAATGTTTTTTTAATCTACTAGGACTCAAACAATTTTTTTATCCTGGCAGGGTTAAACCAGAAACATCAGAAAGGTAGGCAGTGGGTATGGGGGCTATTTATGGATGAAATTGTTATTATTATGATAGTAAACTAATTGGTCTTACATTATTTTATATCCGGCCAGGGTCAAACCAGAATCTTTAGATAGGTAAGCAGTATGTATGTGAACTGTTTGTGGACGAAATGATTGGCCTTGCAGAGATAATGGAGAGCACTGGGCTGAACATAGCTCTCATCTATGAATACAAATGTGAGTTGCACTCAGTCCAGGGTTCTCCGTTATTGATGTTTTATTTATTTATTTTTTGTTCTACATGAAATAAGAAGATAAAACAATTTTTTTTATCTTGACATAAAAGGGCATTTCTCATTTTTAATCTCCATTCACACTCATGTTAGACACAGCTGTGCAAATCAGTAATGTCCAGAGAGGATTTCAATGTTTGGTACTTGTGGCATGGAGATCCCCCCCCCGCCTAAATGTTTACATTTTGCAGATTTAGCAAAAACTATTCTAGTAGTTGTAGTATGCTTTAATCTTGTTCACAATCCTTAACTAACAAAGTTAAAAAGTCCGTTGCAGTAAGACTTTAGATTTTTATTACACTTTAAGGTATCAACTGGGTCTGTGTCTTAAATCATTTATTTTCAGATATTATCAACATTAGCTCATATGTTTTCATTTTAACGATTTTTAAGCATAGACATTCACTGTTTATAGAGGTCAGTGTTTTTATGTTTTCATCTTAAGATTTTTTAAGAAAAGACATTTTGGCGATAATGGAGAACACTGGACTGAAATAGTGAATCTGAAATTGTGATTTATTATGTTATGACAACAACACACATGTGTACAACTACACTTCCGCCATCATGCAAAGACACTATTTCAGTGCAGTGTTCTCCATTATGGCTGGCCTTGTCATCTGCTCTTGTATTTGTGGATTAGCAGGACTAATGTGAATTTGGGTGAAGCAAGATGGAATAGATATTGTGACTGCTTGGTTACATGAAAATATGTTAATATAAATATAATTATTATTGTTGTTTTTAATCCTCACAAGGAAAATTTGATACGTATGCAGGTCATGGACATGAAGACTGTTCATGGAGGCAATGATTGGCACTTTTGTTTTGTTGTTGTAACAATGGCTTTGCAGGACTACCGTGTACTTGGGTGAGGTAAGATCAACTACAAACTCTGACTAACGTTTCTTTAAAAAATAATATTAATGTAACCATTGTTTTGTTTAAACCCGATACTTCGAGTGGGCAGTAGAGACGGGGGCTGTGTGTGAATGAAATGACTGGCCCTGTCATTTGCAGTTATAATTCTGGCTCTGCAACAATAATGTGCATTTGGGTAATGCAAGTTGGAATACACATGGCGACTACTGTTTTTGTACAGGAAAAATAAATGTAATCATCATGCTAGTGTTATTTTAATCCTAACAGTGTCAACGTAAATTCTTTAAGTGGTTAATTTGTGTAGTGGCAGTTTGTCGCTGAAGTGATTGGCCCTGTTGTTTTGTTGTTTTAATTCTAGATTTGCAGAATATATTTTGATGAAACAAGATGAAATGCAAGCTGTGACTGGTTATCTTCTTCTTCTTTTTCTCTTTCGGCTGTTCCCGTTAGGGGTTGCCACAGTGGATCATCTCTTTCCATTTCTTCCTGTCCTCTGCATCTTGCTCTTTCACACCAACTGCCTGCATGTCCTCTCTCACCACATCCATAAACTTTATCTTAGGCCTTCCTCGTTTCCTCTAACCTGGCAGCTCCATCCTTAGCATCCTTTTCCCAACATACCCAGCATCCCTCCTCATCACATGTCCAAACCAACACAATCTTGTCTCTCTGGCTTTGTCTCCAAACTGTCCAACCTGGGCTAACCCTCTAATATACTTATTCCTAATCCTGTCTACCCTTGTCACACCCAGTGCAAATCTTAACATCTTTAACTCTGCCACATCCAGCTCTGACCCCTGCCTTTTTGTCAATCATCTCCAACCCATATAACATAGCTGGTCTCACTACCCTCTTGTAGACCTTCCCTTTCACTCTTACTGGTACCCGTCTGTCACAAATCACTCCTGACACTCTTCTCTACCCATTCCACCCTGCCTGTACTCTCTTCCTCACCTCTCTTCCACACTCACCATTACTCTGAACTGTTGATCACAAGTACTTAAACTCATCCACCTTTGCCAACTCTACTCCCTGCATCTTCACCATTCCTCTATCCTCCCTCTCATTCGCACACATATATTCTGTCTTAGTCCTGCTGACCTTCATTTCTTTCATCTCTAGAGCATATCTTCATCTCTCCAGGGTCTCCTCAACCTGGTCCCTACTCTCACTACAGATCACAATGTCATCTGCAAACATCATAGTCCACGGGGCCTCCTGTTTGATCTTGTCTGTCAACCTGTACATCACCATTGCAAATAAGAAAGGGCTCAGAGCTGATCCTTGATGTAATCCCACCTCCACCTTAATCACATACATCACTCCCACCGCAGACCTCACCATTGTCACACTACCCTCGTACATATCCTGTACCACTCTTACGTACTTCTCTGGCACTCCTGACATCCTCATACATAACCACAACTCCTCTCTAGGCACCCTGTCATATGCTTTCTCTAAGTCCACAAAGACACAATGTAACTCCTTCTGACCTTCTCTATATTTCTCCATCAACACTCTCAGAGCAAACATCACATCTGTAGTGCTCTTTCCAGGCAGGAAACCATACTGCTGATCACTAATCATCACCTCCCTTCTTAACCTATCTTCCACTACTCTTTCCCATAACTTCAAGCTGTGACTGATCAATTGCATCCCTCTGTAGTTACTACAGCAGTGCACATCACCCTTACTCTTAAAGATAGGTACCAAAACACTTTTTCTCCACTCCTCAGGCATCCTCTGACTTTTCAAGATTTCATTAAACAATCTGGTTAAGAACTCCACTGCCATTTCTCCTAAGCACCTCCATGGTTCCACTGGTATGCCATCTGGGCCAACAGCCTTTCCATTCTTCATTCTCTTCATAGATGTCTTTACTTCCTTCTTGCTAATCTGTTTCACTTCCTGATTCACTATCACCACATCATCCAACCTTCTCTGTCTCTCTCATTCTCTTAATTCATCAGCCCTTCAAAGTACTCTTTCCATCTGCTCAACACACTCTCCTCGCTTGTGAGTACGTTTCCCTCACTATCTTTTATCACCGTTACCTGCTGCACATCTTTCCCAGCTTGGTCCCTCTATCTAGCCAATCTGTACAGGTCCTTTTCTCCCTCTTTAGTGTCCAACCTTTCTTACAACTCTTCATATGCCTTATCCTTAGCCTTCGCCACCTCTCTCTTTGCCATGCGCCTCATCTCCTTATACTCATGTCTACTTTCTTCATCTCTTTGACAATCCCACTTCTTCTTCACCAGCCTCTTCCTCTGTATACTCTCCTGTACTTCCTCATTCCACCACCAGGTCTCCTTGACCTCCCTCCTCTGTCCAGATGTCACGCCAAGCACCTTTCTAGCTGTCTCCCTTACCAGATCTGCTGTAGTCACCCAGCTATTTGGTAACTAGTTATGTTTATCAAAAATATGTTAATGAAATTATTATTACTGTTATTATTATTTTCATCATCGTCATCATCATTTTAATCCTAGCAAGGCAGGATGAGGCCAGCTGGATAACATGCTGGGACTACATTTCTGTGTAACAGAAATGTATTAATATAGCCATTATTATTGTTGCTTTAATTCTGGCAGGGTCAGTACAGATTCTTTAGGTGTGCAATTGCTATGGTGGCTGTTTGTGGATGAAATGCATGACCCTGTTTTTCTGTTGTTTAACTCTGGCTTTTCAGTACTATTTTATGTCTGGGGTACTGTGTTTTTGTAGTATTATAGAAGAACCCTTTCAACAACCTTATCAGCTCTGAAATGAGTTTCTTCTCAAACAGGCTCTGGTGCGTGAGGAAGACTAGTGCAATAGTGTACAGCCATGTATCAGCTCTGAAATTAGTTTCTTCTCAAACAGGCTTTGGTGTGTGAGGAAGACTAGTGCAATAGTGTACAGCCATGTATCAGCACTGAAATGAGTTTATTCTCAAACAGGCTCTGGTGCGTGACGAAGACTAGTGCAATAGTATACAGCCATGTATGGCCAGTTACTTTTGTAAAAGGATAAGTAAGGTCCATGCTGCTGCAGCTGTAATATAGCCTACCCTTTCTCCTGCTTCCTGTAGCACCCCCCTCCCGCCATGTTGCTGCAGCTGTAATATAGCCTACCCTTTCTCCTGCTTCCTGTAGTACCCGCTCCCTCCATGTTGCTACAGCTGTAATATAGCCTACCCTTTCTCCTGCTTCCTGTAGCACCCCCTCCCTCCATGTTGCTGCAGCTGTAATATAGCCTACCCGTTCTCCTGCTTCCTGTAGTACCCGCTCCCTCCATGTTGCTACAGCTGTAATATAGCCTACCCTTTCTCCTGCTTCCTGTAGCACCCCCCTCGCTCCATGTTGCTGCAGCTGTAGTATAGCCTACCCTTTCTCCTGCTTCCTGTAGCACCCCCCTCCCTCCATGTTGCTGCAGCTGTAATATAGCCTACCCTTTCTCCTGCTTCCTGTAGCACCCCCCTCCCTCCATGTTGCTGCAGCTGTAGTATAGCCTACCCGTTCTCTTGCTTCCTGTAGCACCCCCCTCCCTCCATGTTGCTGCAGCTGTAGTATAGCCTACCCGTTCTCCTGCTTCCTGTAGCACCCCCCTCCCTCCATGTTGCTGCAGCTGTAATATAGCCTACCCGTTCTCTTGCTTCCTGTAGCACCCCCCTCCCTCCATGTTGCTGCAGCTGTAATATAGCCTACCCGTTCCCTTGCTTCCTGTAGCACCCCCTCCCTCCATGTTGCTGCAGCTGTAATATAGCCTACCCGTTCTCCTGCTTCCTGTAACACCCCCCCTCCCTCCATGTTGCTGCAGCTGTAATATTACCTACCCATTCTCCTGCTTCCTGTAGCATCCTCCCTCCCTCCCCATTTAGCTTGAAGTCACCAGCTGCCACTGGGTGAGAAGTATGACAAAGTTGTACTGCTGTTACCAGCCTCCTAGAAATCATTTCATTATGAAAACCCTGAATGATGCAAGTCAAACAGTTGTTGTAGAGCCCCTAACTGTTTGAGTGGTGCTAGATCTAATGTGTATAACTGAAGGCTTAGGAAGATCTATCTTCTTCTTCTTTTGGCTTTTCCCGGTTAGGGGTCACCACAGCGGATCACCTTGTCCACTCATGACTGGCAGTGGAGTTTTACAGTGCTGAGTTGCCAGCCCAGCACCCGCCTTCCACAGAAGGCACACACATGCGTGCACTCATGCCTAGGGCCAGTTTAGAGTGTCCAATCCACCTATAGCATGTCTTTGGGATGTGGGAGGAAAACAGAGCACCCACAGGAAACCCACATAACCACAGGGAGGACATGCAGACTCTGCACAGAAGGTACCCCAGCCGAAGATCGAACTGGAGAACCCCTTACTGCGAGGCAGCAATGCTAACTGCTGCACCACCGCGGCTGCCCTGCCAACAATTTCAAACATCTTCTTTGTGGTTCAGCCACTCTTTATGTCATCCCTCAAAATCAACAGTGCATTCCGTAAGGACTGGTAGAATAATCATTAAAACTATACCACTTAAAAATCTAAGAAGCTTTGGGTTAGAACAATGATGAGTCACCAAAATCTAACATTTATACAGTCCACTGGATAAGTCAGACTCAGAGAAACTTCAACACCTGGAATGCTTGTACATATATATCAGGCCTATTAGAAACTTCATTTGTGGAAGCTGTGCTTAACCCTACTGCATGCTTTCCCTTTTCCATGATATTGTGCAGTTTCAGAGCTGGTATACATAAGAAATATAGGTGCGCAAGCAATGTTATATATGAAGTACAGGGCCAAAAAAGCAACAGTCAAATGAGGAATACAAAGCCAAAATTTGAATAGTCTTATGAGGAATATAGGGCCGAAAATCAATAATCACATGAAAAGTATAGGGCCAGGAAGGAACAATCACATGAGGAGTATAGGGCCAAAAATTAATAATCACATGAAAAGTATAGGACCAAAAAGCAATAGTCATATGAGGAGTGTAGTGACAAAAATCAATAATCACATGAGAAGTTTAGGGCCTAAAAGGAATAATCATGTGATAGGTGTAGGGCCAAAAATCAATAATCACATGTGAAGTGTGGGGTCAAAAAGCAAAAGTAAAAAAGATCCACTCCATCCTTTATCAGCCTTCTTATTATCCTACCCTATCATCTGTCATCTCCTACTAATCACCTGCT
Source organism: Protopterus annectens (assembly GCF_019279795.1). Taxonomy (NCBI): domain Eukaryota; kingdom Metazoa; phylum Chordata; order Ceratodontiformes; family Protopteridae; genus Protopterus; species Protopterus annectens. The sequence goes on from NC_056733.1 coordinate 1,128,512,373, forward strand.
GGAGCTCTAACCCAGATCTGTTACAAATCAATAAGACTAAAACTAAGAAAATATGTATTATGTATAGCTATAATCCTTCCAAGGCATGGAACAAACTCCACTAGAGTTCAGGTCACTCAAGCAACTTAGTCAATTCAAGCTAGCCACTAAAGAATACCTGTTAAGCCAATGGACCTGCCTCTGTACCCACCCCCCTTAAACAGCTTATCAAGCCTAACTGCACACCTCTGTCTGTTGCCAACCTATGTAACTTTCTTTAAGTCTCTAGACCTTGTCTCACATTAACTTCTCTATCCTAAGCACATTACATAATTCTTATCTGCATAATGTAAGATTTTATATCTGGTGACAAAACTACTGTTAGCCCTTCTGAATGATGTAGGATTCTAACTCTGACAGACATAATTATTAGTTTACTGTAATAAATCCTTGTTTTTTATGTATATGCTGCTTTGAATACTTTCTGTAAACCAGTTGTTGATTGTTTACTTATTTTTTATAAATTATAATCTGTAGAACATGTGGAGCATTTCTCCCTGGGCCTCTGCTGAAAAAGAGCTACTTAGCTCAGTCAGACAAACCCGGTCAACAAACGTTAAATAAATAAATAATAAGTAAATCAAATTTCACCTTCTGCTTCAGTGGAAGTGCCTTTTGTTGACTTTGACTTATCCAGTGTGCTGTTGGAAGGTTAGACTTTGATGATTCTTTGTGGCTCTGTCGTATAATGTGAATGAGTTCAACATTTTTAGAGTTAAATTGCTATCATCTAGTCTCTTTTCTCAGTACACAGACACAGGCTATTTACCAACTGCATTTTGCTGACCTCACAGATTCATAGGTAAGTACTAGGCTAGCTGCCCCTGCAGGGTATTTTAAGCCTACCCAATTTCCCTTTTTGTGCTCCTATTAACCTATCCCATTTGGTTAGAAATTGTCCTTACCCATCCCATGATCAACAATTATGTATTACTGCTAATGAGAATAACTGGGATCATACCACAGATAATTTGAAGGGACCCATGCATGAGATAAAGTATTTAGGGACTGTCTTTATCCATTATTAGTACAGGGGCAGTCCTGGGGTAAATTTTGTGTTTTTCATCCATAGATCCAAGTTGCACTTGAAAACGGATGGGGATGACCTTTGTTTAATGTGGATGGGGCGTCTGTTCCACAGCAGCGGTATCTGCTGCGAGACTCCAAGCCATTCTGCTGATGTTGTAGAAGAGGTTTAAATCCATAGACTGTGCATTTCTGATGCCATCTGACTTGTTGATATGCAGTAAATCCATCGTTAATGGGTCAGAGGATGCCTTGTATGCCAGACAGCGACACTTATTGTAAGAACAGCAATCAGAAATACAAGACCAGGGGTATGAGGTAGGATTTCATTGTTATTCCACATCAAATGTAAGGTGACATAAATGCAGTGGGATGAAGCATACTTGGTGACTTACAGTTCACTGAGAAAACACAAATGAATCAGAGGTCATCAAAAAGATTTTGAAATATCAAATTAATCCTAAAACTGTGAGATGGGTTACAAAAACTGAAGAACAATAACAATGGCTGATGGCTAAAGGCATAATCACAAAAAACTTTTAAAAAACGATGAACAGATTTTGCCTGCTGGTTTCCTTTTATATGCTCTACATCACTACTGAGTTACATTTCCAAATATGGCGTTCAGAATTTCAGGTACTATGGACGGGTCAAATGCCCGTCACTAATCAGTGAATATTTAAATCATTACTATTTTGTCACAAACAACATATTGGAAGGGGTAAAAGCTTCCAATCAAAATGCAGAGGTGTTATCACCTATTATTTTACCAAACCTATCGTCCTCTTTTCTTCCCACTACTACCAGATTCTCATAACATTCTGCAACCTGTTAAACAAATTTCCATATCTTCTCACTTGTCTATGATCCTGTATTACATAGTGCTGCAATGTTATATTTTTACTTATTTTTTAATGATTTCTGGTATATTATTGTTTAAAAATGTTTAATTAAAAGACTTTGGAGTTTTTCTCCCCAGCCCTCTGCAGTAAAAGGGCTGTTGCCCAGACAGTCCTCCACCGGTCATCAAATGCCAATAAATAAATCAATGATCTGTACTTGAGCAAAGTAATTTTGAAAAAAAATATTCAAATCAGTATAAAGTCACATTAATAGCTACTGAGCATGGTTTCTAGACCAGCCAGTAAAAGGGAGTCAACTGGTGCAATGCTCTGTGCTCTGGGCAAAGGACAACTCCAAATACGACTGAATAATCTTAAGTAACTTTCCATTTTTAACTTCATACTTGTTATAATGACATTAAGGTAATGGCACGAAGTTAAGATACTTTCAAATGCACATGATAAATAGCAAACACAAGTGACTTTGCTTCAGATACATGATTCATCTAGCCATTTACGTGAACATATAAAGCATTCCATTATGCTGTCAAATCTCTTTGTCAAATGTTTTAATTTATAACTCTTTAGTTATGCACTGCAGTGCCTCTAAGTCATGTGACACATATGCGTGTCTGCAAAGATGAACAACATTACGTTTACAAGATTTCAAATTACGGAATGAAGATGATATTGTTATTATGAATTGATATATTTACAGCTATACACTGTGCTAACATTTATATGATTTTTACTTTGCTCACCGCAGAAAGCATTACAAGTAAACATTCCATAGTATTTTGAGTGCTGACTTTTAAATTTTGCAATGACATCAAAAATATTCTACTGAAAGCTAACTAGTATATTTACAATATCAGCATATAGTTCAGAGATGTTTTTGTTTTGTAAACAATTTATTCTATGGTTTTGCAAGTATATGATTGCTCAGATTAATTAACATTGCAAAAAAGGGGCACTGCATTTCTTTGCTTACAAATCTCAGTACACAGACACTGACACAGACAGACAGACATACGCACACATACACACACACACACACACACACACACACACACACACACACACACACACACACACACACACACACACAGATTCATTTAATAATAATTCACCTTAATAACATTGTCACCTTTGGAAGGGTTAATCTGAAAGAGATATGCATATTCTTGCAGGATAATGATAGGTTTAGAGAGACTTTTGTTGAAAAAAATATTTATTTATTTGTTTTGCATTTGAATTGCAGCTAATTCATCCTCCTTGATGTAAGAAGCTCCCACAATAACCAAACCTTATTCTCGACCTCCCTGCTGGATTCCATTGCCCTACTCCTAACAAGCGATCAAATCCTACCTATGGGACTGTACACCAGGAACCGTGGCTAAGTTCAATTTAAGGACATACTGAGCTGAAAGTGCCTCAGAAACCTTATGTACATGCTTTATATGACTAATTTGACTAAAGTAAGAAACAAGTAATAGAGGCTGCTGCTATGCTGGTAAACGCTCGTGCAAGCAGTATAAATCAAAGTTGTAGTAAATCAACATAGCAGGACTGAGCGAAAACAAGTGTAACACTTAAAGTTCAAAGTACTTTATTATCAATAATTAATAAGATAAGCACTTTCGCTGTGTAGCTTCATCAGATCTTACATTCATTCTAAGATTCCACATCTTATATATACACAGGTTTTAAACAATTAATCAATCAAGTAAGTTAATTGGTATGATTATTTAAAGAAGCAGGCAGACATCAAAGACCCAGCTTAATATACAAATCTGATAAAGATAAAACCATTTAAAAACAATCTCATATATAAGGTATACATAAAAAACATATATATAAAAAAGTTATATATAAAAAGTATATCAGTTAGTACATATATATTTATAATTAAAATAGATATTAGTGTGAGAAAGATTCTATAGACAAGTATGCTTAATGTCTAACATATAAGATTTCATATATATGTATGTATAAATTAATATAGTGTCTTATAAAATAAAGTAACCACACTACATGTGGTAACCAAATCTATGACGTAATGACATAGTAGTGATATAAAAGACAATTAGTTTGCAGAGAGATGGAATACCTATTTTAGGGGGTTTATCTAATGTTTCTACGCTGTCTTAATTTTGGCTTGATAGAGGCCCTATCATTGAGGCCTAATCCTTTATCTGATCTTAGTAGAATTATCCATTCAGTTTCCTTACTCTCTGTATATATCTTAATGTCACCCCCTCTAGAGTTGGGAGTAATTACTTCAAGTACCTTGAACAAAAAATCTATGTGTGTCGTCATTTAATGCTACATGCTTGGCAAGAGCATTATGTAGTGTACCTTTCCTTATGTGATATACATGTTCCCTTATCCTATCCCTCAGTGGTCGATTTGTTTTACCAACATAGAAGGATGAACATAATTGACAAACAGCTAGGTATATCACATGAGAAGTCATGCAGTTAGCTTCAGCTCTTATATTAAAAACTTTCTGTTGATCAGGATGAAAAAATTCTGTCTTACTGTCTATGTAACAACAGAAATTACAGCGACCACAGCGTCTTGTGTATCCATTCTGTATAGATTTCCTATCAAATTTAGGATGGCATAGCATTCTTTTTAAGTTGTGTTTATTCTTAAAGATAAACCTCGGTGTTTCTCCTACTATCTGTTTAATTTCTTCATCTATTTGCAATATACCCCAGTGTTTGTCTATAATCTGCTTAATCTCTATATGATCAGATGAAAAAAAGGTGGAGAATTTAGTGAAAGATTCACTCATATTTTGTTTCTCACTATAGCTTGCACTGTTGGATCCAAAGTATGGCATAGTTGAAGTGGAGCGTAGATTGTACACTTCGTCTATCTTAGAATGTATTTCTTCGACTTTATATCCTCTGTGTAATAGTCTATATATCAAATCATTTATCTCAGTGTGAAAACCCTCTTCCATTGGATTCAGTCTGGAAGCTCTAATAGCTTGTCCTTTCACAATATTTCTAAAGACAAAAGGAGGGTGCATACTGCATCTTAGAAACAATGAATTAACATAACATGTTTTACAATGAACTCCAGTGTTAATTAAATTATTGTGTAGCCTCTCTATATATAAGTCTAGAAACTCAATTCTATCCTCTGAAAACTTCATAGTAAACTTAAGACATGGTATTAAATTGTTCATGATTAGGTATGTGGATTCAAGTTGTTGGGGTGTCCCTTTCCAGAGAATAAAGACATCATCCACAAAACGTCTGTAAAATATCACATGTTTCTTAAAGAAATTTTGTAGAAATAGTGTATGTTCTTCCCAATGTGCAAGAAACATATTGGCGTAGCTATTGGCACAAGATGTGCCCATGGCTACGCCATCTTTCTGTCTATAGATGTTATCCTTGAACATAAAGACATTATTTTCTAAGACTAATTCCAAAAAGTGAACTATTAAGTCAATAAGTACATTTGTATAGTCAATATGATTTTTCAGGTACTGTAATGTATAATTCAAGCCCAGCTCAATGGGAATCACTGTAAACAGTGACTGTAATGTCAAATGTGACAAATAAATAGTCTTTAGTGATTGTTTTGTGTTGGATACAATCATAAAATCCTGTAAGGAATTGTTTAGTGTCTTTTAGTACTATTTTATTTTTACTTAGTACAGCCCTCAGATGTTTTTCTACAAATACTGATAGATGTTCTGTGACCCAACCTCGTCCAGAAACTATTGGTCTCATGGGTGGGTTCTTATTGTCCTTGTGTATTTTCGGCTGTCCTTGAATAACTGGTATAGTAGGTGTTAGAATATTAAGATAGTCAAATAATTCCTTGTCAATCAGTTTACTTTTGAAAATATCCTCTAGCGTATTCTTCACATATCTTATAGTTTCTATAACATCGTCTTTTGTTATTAAATCATAGAATTTGTCCTGCATCAATTCTGTCATTGCTCCGATATAATTTTGCATATCCATAACAACAATGCTGCCTCCTTTGTCAGCTGGTCTAATAACTATAGTAGGGTCTTCTTGTAATTGTTTTAGACTTACTCTTTCTTTATAAGTTAAATTGTCTCTCCTTTTACATCTTTTTTGCTCTACTCTATCTGCATAGTATACATGTAACTCATCTTCAGTTAACTTCAAATATGCCTCAACGAGTGGGTGATGGGTTGGCACGAAATCACTTAGTCTCTTAAATATAAATGCTTCTGTTCTAGAAGTATTGCTAGTTTGGGTTTTATATAACAATTTTAGCATGACATTTCTGCAAAATATTTTCAAGTCAGTGACTGTGTCTGTTAGTTTACTGTGACTTCTTGGAATAAAGTTTAGACCCTTGCTTAACAATTGAATATCTTCATAAGTTAGTGTCTTACTTGATATATTGTGCACTAATTCTTGTGCGTCCACATTTTCTTTAGAGTTTGGTTGGATGGAATGTCTCCTGAAAACTTCCTCTTCTGCCTCCCAGACCAGAGGTCGAGGTCTATGAGTCGAGAATTAGAATTAGTGCACAATATATCAATATATCAAGTAAGACACTAACTTATGAAGATATTCAATTGTTAAGCAAGGGTCTAAACTTTATTCCAAGAACAAGAATTAGTGCACAATATATCAAGTAAGACACTAACTTATGAAGATATTCAATTGTTAAGCAAGGGTCTAAACTTTATTCCAAGAAGTCACAGTAAACTAACAGACACAGTCACTGACTTGAAAATATTTTGCAGAAATATCATGCTAAAATTGTTATATAAAACCCAAACTAGCAATACTTCTAGAACAGAAGCATTTACATTTAAGAGACTAAGTGATTTCCTGCCAACCCATCACCCACTCGCTGAGGCATATTTGAAGTTAACTGAAGATGAGTTACATGTATACTATGCAGATAGAGTAGAGCAAAAAAGATGTAAAAGGAGAGACAATTTAACTTATAAAGAAAGAGTAAGTCTAAAACAATTACAAGAAGACCCTACTATAGTTATTAGACCAGCTGACAAAGGAGGCAGCATTGTTGTTATGGATATGCAAAATTATATCGGAGCAATGACAGAATTGATGCAGGACAAATTCTATGATTTAATAACAAAGACGATGTTATAGAAACTATAAGATATGTGAAGAATACGCTAGAGGATATTTTCAAAAGTAAACTGATTGACAAGGAATTATTTGACTATCTTAATATTTTAACACCTACTATACCAGTTATTCAAGGACAGCCAAAAATACACAAGGACAATAAGAACCCACCCATGAGACCAATAGTTTCTGGACGAGGTTGGGTCACAGAACATCTATCAGTATTTGTAGAAAAACATCTGAGGGCTGTACTAAATAAAAATAAAATAGTACTAAAAGACACTAAACAATTCCTTACAGAATTTTATGATTGTATCCAACACAAAACAATCACTAAAGACTATTTATTTGTCACATTTGACATACAGTCACTGTTTACAGTGATTCCCAATGAACTGGGCTTGAATTATACATTACAGTACCTGAAAAATCATAGTGACTATACAAATGTACTTATTGACTTAATAGTTCACTTTTTGGAATTAGTCTTAGAAAATAATGTCTTTATGTTCAAGGATAACATCTCTAGACAGAAAGATGGCGTAGCCATGGGCACATCTTGTGCCAATAGCTACGCCAATATGTTTCTTGCACATTGGGAAGAACATACACTATTTCTACAAAATTTCTTTAAGAAACATGTGATATTTTACAGACGTTTTGTGGATGATGTCTTTATTCTCTGGAAAGGGACACCCCAACAACTTGAATCCACATACCTAATCATGAACAATTTAATACCATGTCTTAAATTTACTATGAAGTTTTCAGAGGATAGAATTGAGTTTTTAGACTTATATATAGAGAGGCTACAGAATAATTTAATTAACACTGGAGTTCATTGTAAAACATGTTATGTTAATTCATTGCTTCTAAGATCCAGTATGCACCCTCCTTTTGTCTTTAGAAATATTGTGAAAGGACAAGCTATTAGAGCTTCCAGACTGAATCCAATGGAAGAGGGTTTTCACACTGAGATAAATGATTTGATATATAGACTATTACACAGAGGATATAAAGTCTAAGAAATACATTCTAAGATAGACGAAGTGTACAATCTATGCTCCACTTCAGCTATGCCATACTTTGGATCCAACAGTGCAAGCTATAGTGAGAAACAAAATATGAGTGAATCTTTCACTAAATTCTCCACCTTTTTTCATCTGATCATATAGAGATTAAGCAGATTATAGACAAACACTGGGGTATATTGCAGATAGATGAAGAAATTAAACAGATAGTAGGAGAAACACCGAGGTTTATCTTTAAGAATAAACACAACTTAAAAAGAATGCTATGCCATCCTAAATTTGATAGGAAATCTATACAGAATGGATGCACAAGACGCTGTGGTCGCTGTAATTTCTGTTGTTACATAGACAGTAAGACAGAATTTTTTCATCCTGATCAACAGAAAGTTTTTAATATAAGAGCTGAAGCTAACTGCATGACTTCTCATGTGATATACCTAGCTGTTTGTCAATTATGTTCATCCTTCTATGTTGGTAAAACAAATCGACCACTGAGGGATAGGATAAGGGAACATGTATATCGCATAAGGAAAGGTACACTACATAATGCTCTTGCCAAGCATGTAGCATTAAATGACGGCACACATAGATTTTTGTTCAAGGTACTTGAAGTAATTACTCCCAACTCTAGAAGGGGTGACATTAAGATATATACAGAGAGTAAGGAAACCGAATGGATAATTCTACTAAGATCAGATAAAGGATTAGGCCTCAATGATGGGGCCTCTATCAAGCCAAAATTAAGACAGTGTAGAAACATTAGATAAACCCCCTAGAAATAGGTATTCCATCTCCCTGCAAACTAATTGTCTTTTATATCACTACTATGTCATTACGTCATAGATTTGGTTACCACATGTAGTGTGGTTACTTTATTTTATAAGACACTATATTAATTTATACATACATATATATGAAATCTTATATGTTAGACATTAAGCATACTTGTCTATAGAATCTTTCTCACACTAATATCTATTTTAATTATAAATATATATGTACTAACTGATATACTTTTTATATATAACTTTTTTATATATATGTTTTTTATGTATACCTTATATATGAGATTGTTTTTAAATGGTTTTATCTTTATCAGATTTGTATATTAAGCTGGGTCTTTGATGTCTGCCTACTTCTTTAAATAATCATACCAATTAACTTACTTGATTGATTAATTGTTTAAAACCTGTGTATATATAAGATGTGGAATCTTAGAATGAATGTAAGATCTGATGAAGCTACACAGTGAAAGCGCTTATCTTATTAATTATTGATAATAAAGTACTTTGAACTTTAAGTGTTACACTTGTTTTCGCTCAGTCCTGCTATTTTGATTTACTAAAGTAAGAAACAGCCAATAATTTATTTGTTATTTCACTATCTCTGCTGAACTGCCTATTTTTGCCTGTTCTAGTGAAGCGCTTTGCCAAGAGGGACAGCTGCTTAGTTATCCACTACTCCCTGTATCTACCCATCCCTGTTAATACAACCCATTTTACCACTCTGAGCTTAGCTTCTCCGTAATAAAGTACTTGGTCTGGCTTGTACATGGTCAAAATTAGAAATTAGACTGTGGAAAATGGGGTAACCTAACTGATTTTCCACCAAAGCGGATTATTTTTCTTTGCCTGATTGTTTTTCAACCCACAACCCTTGTTAAGAACAACAAATAGGGTGTCATACAGCAGCACTATTGGCCAATAAAGTGCTTACTGGATGTTAAGCCCTCCCCTCCTCAATAGCACCAAATACAACCTCACCAGAAGTTATTAGTATCATAGGCACCATTTTTAAAACTCAATTGCAGCTACTTTGTCCTCCTTGGCATAAGACGCTCCTACAAGTATGGACTCTGAATTATAGAAAACCTAGATTGGGCCTGATAAACGCATTAAATGTTTCTTGCTACTGAATTACTGTAAGGAGTTATTTTGCCACAAACTAGATAAGTGAATGACGAAACAGCTTGTATACTGCTGCCAAGAATAATTCTAATTGTAAAGCTGTTAGCGCTTGTTGTAATACTGTTGCTGCCAGGTGCGGCCTTAATTAATAGTCATAATCACTGTAACGCTATTCAGTACTATACTGCTATCTGCATTGTGAAATATAAGCGTTGACTTACAGTATTAGAATTTGGATAAACATTGACTTGTTAGTCCTCGTGGTAGCCATGCCTGATAATTGTTGTTGAAGTCTGCAACGGAATTTACATGGCTAAAATTTCAGTAAGGCAACTCCTAGGGGTCATTATCGATGACAAACTCAAGTTCAACCTACACATACTCCAATGTATAAAAAAAACAAATCAGAAACTAGGTCTGCTATATCGGAACAAAAAATTCCTAACCCCTGAATCTAGACTTACCCTGGGCCAGGCTCTCCTCCTCCCCTCCCTCTTATATGCTGCCCCAGTTCTTACCAATATCCAGGCCTCCACTCTAAACAAACTATAACAGACTTACCATAAAATAGCCAGATTCATTACTAACTCCCCATACAACTCACACCACTGCATTTCTTTAAACTATCTTCAATGGCTTGAACTTCCCCAGTTTCTGCTATCTTATCAATTTCATATGCTACACTCTATTCTTTATAAACCCTCCTTCTGTCCTTCTCTATCTTCCTTAGTCTCCATTTACATCCCATCCCGGACACTCCATACTTCTAACCAACAATTACTTGATAGCTACCACCCAAAAAGGTCAGTAGGCAAACTATTCTACAAACACTCCCTTGCCCATGCTTGGAACAAACTTCCCCTTGACTTACGTTCAATCTCCCACACCTCACACTTTAAAAATGAACTAAAAGCTTATTTTCTCAATTCCAGAACCTGCCCTTGCCATGACCCTACCTAGTCTTCCTTCCCTTTATGTACCCTCAAAAGGACCATACTTAGTACCTCATTACACCTCTCTCTCCAATGTGTCTACTATGCATTTGCACAATTTTATACAAACAAAAAATGTTCATTGTTGACCTATTGAACTATATCAATGTAAAATTGTTACTTAGCTTCTTTTTAATGCAACTTTAACTTTATGCATGTATCCCAACATTTGTGAATTGTTTTGCTATAACTGCTATTATATCAATATTGTTTAAAATTGTACTTGTTTTAAAATGTATTACTGGAGCTTTTCTCCTCGGGTCTCCACTGAAAATGGGCCACAAGCCCAGTTGGACAAACCTGGTTAACAAATGTCAATAAATAAATAAAATAAATAAGTAAATGCCCTTTAGATACTTTCTAGCTCATATTAAGTGCTCACCAATGAATTTTGTGACTGTTGCTTACAGTTAATAACGCCTAAGAGACCTATTTTAGATTCTGTGATTAGTCCTTACTTCTTTAAGTCTTATGAAACCTGTTTAACTTACTTTAAAGTTAATTAGGGTTGTACATACTTCCTGCTCATGTTGACTGTAACACTTCTCTCCATTTTAGTACCCAAACCTTCTTCTCTACCTCCCTGCTGGATTTCATTGCCCTACTCCTAACATGCAATCAAATCCTACCTACAGGACTGTACACCAGGAACCACAGCTAAATTCAATTTAAGGACATTCTAAACTGAAAGTGCCTCAGAAACCTTATCTCCATGCTTTATATGACTAATTTGACTAAAGTAAGAAATAGCCCATAATTTATCTATTATTTCACTATCTCTGAACTGCCTATTTTTTGCCTGTTCTAGTGAAGCACTTCGTCAAGAGGGAGAGCTGCTTAGTTATCCACTACTCCCTGTATCTACCCATCTCTGTTAATATAACCCCCATTTACCACTCAGAGCATAGTTTCTCCGTAATAATGTACTTGGTCTGGCTTGTACATGGTCAAAATTAGAAATAAGTCTATGGAAAATGTGGTAAACTAACTGATTTTCCACCAACGTGGATTATTTTTCTTTGCTTGATTGTTTTCCAGCCCACAACCATTGTTAAGAAAAACAAATAGGGTCTATGCCTCCTCCGCTCACTCCGCTCCTCTCCCTGCCCCTAATTCCCACCCACCCTCAGTACTCCTACAATTATTTTAACCAGCACCCCTTCCCATCAGTCTGACAACCAACCACACCAATTCCCCCAACTCTGACCCCACCACCATCCTACTATTATCCTTCCACTTCTACTAACATGATTCATCATACCATACTTACACTCATTACTTGCACTCTTCTTGCACACATTACATCTTACAAAAACACCATTATTCTCCCACACAACCACTTCCACTGCACCGTCACACTCACCACCATTCATGACTCACCTTTTCACTACTCCTGTCCCACTAACACAATAACCATTCCAATGCTCCCCCCACATTATCTATCACCTACAGCACTCAAACAAAAAGCATTCCTAAAACTTAACAAACTAATCCTCCCCTGCATTATCTATCACCCACTACACCCAAACAAAAGGTTTACCTAAAATACAAACTAATTCACACATTAATAAAACTAATGTCCTCAGCCATAACAAAACTTGCCCTCAGTGATGACATCCACCCCAACCCTGGCCCCTCCATCTCCAACTCCACTCCTAATAATCAGTATAATAACCACAACTTCTCTCAAATTACAGCCAATAGAAAGCCAACTGACCTCCTTCCCCAAGCCTAAATATCAGAAATATAACCAATAAAGTCCACAAACTCCACACCAACATAAACTTATACTCCCAAGATATTATCATCCTTACAGAAACCTGGCTCAAACCTCACATTAGCAGTCAGCAAATCCTCCCTACTAGTTATGATATACTAAGAGTAGACTGGTTACACAAGAAAGGGGGTGGTATAACTCTAATATTTAAAGAGCATCTAAACATATCAGCCCCCAAATTGGCAAAGAAAAAATAATTTATACCAACCTCAAAATAAACCAAGACAAAATCATTAACATAATAGGATGCTACTTCCCACCTGGTCATAATATCCCTCCACTAGAAAACCTTTTCAGTTGGGTAAACCATCATCTTCCCCAAGAGACCATAATTTTAGGTGATTATAATATTGACTGGCAATCCTGTTGCAACAACCATCCAGCCCACTATCTAAACCTTCATGGTTTCTCCCAACTCATCCAGTCACTCACAAGAATAAATAAAAACTCCAACAAGCATACTACTGTTGATTGGATACTAGTCAGCAAGGTCACCCAGTCGTATATAACTGGCTGCCTACCGGATAGTCTCAGGGATCATACCCCAACATTCCTACTAAAAAAACACCTATGTTAGGCTAAACCCATCATCTATCGGCAAATATGTAATAAGGTATGCTTTCATTCATCTCATCCCTTAAAAACTGTAACTGGACTCCACTAAAGTACCTCAACCTAATGATGCTGTTCAATTTTTCAATACTACCTTCCTAGATATCCTAAATACCTAAGCCCCCACAAGACTTACCAGAGTCAAAACCCAGTCCCCCCCCCCCATGGCTGCAGTAAGCCACTAGGTCAGTAATGAAAATCAGAGATAAAGCCTGGGATCACTGGTGCAAAACCAAAACCCCCTCAGCTAGACAGAAATTCCTAGAATTGCGCAATAGGGTCAAAAAGTTAATAAAACAGGGCAAAATCCAATATTACCAGTCTGCCCTTAACTCCTCCCAATATAACCCTAAGCAATTATGGTCCTCCATAGACTCCATCCTCCACCCACGTAAAGTTAGTACCCCTCCACCAAACACTCTCCACTCCTCTGAAAATATTGTTACCTCATTCAATAAACACTTCACACAAACCGTTCTATCACTAGCTAGACAACATAGCCACCCTCCCCTCCACCCCACACCTACACCTAGTAATCTGCCCAGTGCCTTCTCTTTTTCTCCTATTCCTACCTCCAACATAAAAAAACTTTTGTCTAAACTTAAGCCCACTAAAGTAGCAGCTGACAACCTCCCAAGTGAATACCTAAAAATTGCAGCCAATGTCCTAGCCTACCCAGTCTCAATCTTGATTAACCGATCTCTGTCAGAATGCTACGTCCCTTCACTATGAAAAATATCCCACATCATTCCCCTCCACAAAGGCGGCCCCTCCACAAAACTCACAAATTACCAGCCCATAGCAATTCTCTCTTCACTTTCCAAGATACTTCAGAGATGCATTCACTCTCATGCTCTAGACTACCTCCTTACTAACAACCTCCTATCTAACAGTCAACATGGTTTCTGGCCATACCATAGCACGACCACTGCCTTACTCGCTTTTATTAACACTATCCTTCAAAGTAAAAACAATGGCTATTTCTCCTCTGCAACTTTTCTAGACCTATCTAAGCCATTTGACACGGTCACACAGAAATAACTTATTTCTGTTCTCAATAACCTATCCTTTTCTCAATCTGTCACCGACTGGTTTCAGAGCTACCTGCCTGGCTGCTATCAATCCGTTGTTTGGTATAATGACATATTTCCCCAACTCCCTGTCTCAATTGGTGTTCCCCAAGGATCCATCCTTAAAGCCTTACTCTTCTCCATTTTCACCAATAATTTAGTCTCTGCCACCAAACAGGCCTCTCGCATACAGTACGCAGATGGCTCCACCATCATCTGCTCAGCCCAATCCTTACCTAAATTGCAAAAGATCACAGAAAAAGCCTTTTCCTCTGTTGAAACTTGACTATCTGATGCCCAGTTAATACTCAATCCAAACAAAACTAAACTTCTCATCTTCCAACCCACTGAACATAATCAAACATACTCTCACTTTAATATTACTGCCAATAACAACATTATCCCCCCAACAGATCACACTAAATTACTAGGAGTTGAGATAGACAATAATCTCAAATTTGACATTCACATTTCCATGACCATAAAAAATGTCCACAAAAAACTAGGGTCTTTATAGAGAAATAAGCAATTCCTCATCAAAACCGCCAGGATTTCAGTTGCAAATTCCCACCTTATCTCCACCCTTCAATACGCCTCTCCAATACTTACCAACCTAAGGCAAAGCAAACTAAATAAACTTGAGACTTGCTACAACAAAATCACCAAGTTTGCCACCGGGGCCTTCTACCATAGTCACCACTGTATCCCACTTACTGAACTTAGCTAACTAGAACTCCCTCACCTCCTTCAATGGTACCAACTCTCACTTGCCCACAAGCTAATAAACCATCCTCTAAAAGTCCCATCCCTCCAAAATCTATTCCAGCCCTATTACACCACCAAACCACTATGCTCCAGCAACAAAAATCAATTACAGGTAACCAGAGCCAAGAACTCTGCTGGAGAAGCACTCTTCTCCAGCTCAATCGCCAAGTTATGGAACCCCCCCACAATAACCTTTGTACCATCATGCACCCACTTCAAAGCTGTACTTAAATCTCACCTAAAAATGCTGGTTATACCCTTGTAACAATCCTCACCAGCATCTCCCACTCCTTCCACCCTCAACCTCTCTTCCACCCCACTATCTTTGATTACAGCCAACTGATGCTTGAAAGCTTATTAATGTATCACTGCTGCAATTTTTGTTACTGTATTAATATGGAATATCTGCTAGCTTAATTATTAGAATGCATGCCATCTTAGATGACACAGATGTTATATGTGCACTCTATGTACTCAACTGTCCTTCATCTAATTATGTTATTCATCTTGAACTATGTTTGTATTACTGTTATTTTTATACATGCAGTTACATCTACTTCTTGTAATCTTGTACTTTATTTTGGAGATTTTCTCCCCGGGCCTCCGCTGAAAAAGGACCTGTGTCCAGTTGGATTTCTCCAGTCAACAAATGTAAAGAAATAAATAAAATAATAAATAATTTGTTACCTAAATAGAACATGCTAGGCAGAAGTATTGCCTTTCTTTGCTGTCTCAGAGAAGCTACCTGGTCAAGAGAATTGTTTTAAGTCACACACTATGCAAGCTGACACAGACAGAATCAAACTCAGGGCTACAAGATGAAGTTTATTAGCAACTTAGCATCTTAAATCTCTGAGATAAGTTAAAGGCATACAGAGCTATTTAATAACAAAGAAATGTTGCAGCTAAAAAGGGTCTCTTAAACGAATGCAACATATTGGAGACTACCATGCAGCTGAATTGGGAGTCTGTCTGAAATCTGATTAAATTTCCCACATGACTAAGACTGAGAGTGTATTGTTTTAAATGTCCTGTAATGAACCAAATCGAAACAATAAGCACCAAAGCAGCAATTCCACTGTCAGAAGGACCAGACCGTAGGCTGAAGTGCAAAAGACTTATTCTAGTCTTATAAAAACAACATTAAATCTTCGCTTCTCTTTCATTTGTACAAGAAAGAACAATTGGGATCAAGCGCTTTTGCTTGGTTCAAATACCAAGCTTTATCAAGATAACCTGTGAGCTAAATAGGACTATTATTATAGTGCGCACCTACAACCATGTGACAACAAGTCATAATTAGGCTTTAAAGTTGTACATTCATTCGTTAACCTGGCTACACTCATTTGAACATTATGACATTATACATTACATTAATGCCCACAAAAATAAAATATTGGCTACACTCATTTGAACATTATGACATTATACATTACATTAATGTCCACAAAAATAAAATATAAAGTGTGCAACAATAATATATTACAATATTTTAAAATACATTCATTGTGTTTATATTTGATGAAGTAGACACCTGTGATATATAACCAAGTAGTAAGGTAAAATATACACAGTGAAATTAATTTTATTACAACATATAAAATTATTAATTAAATATTTAATATTTTAAAATATTGTAATATATTATTGTTGCACACTTTATATTTTATTTTTGTGGACATTAATGTAATGTATACTGTCAGGTTAACGAATGAATGTACAGCTTTAAAGCCTAATTATGACTTGTTGTCACATGGTTGTAGGTGAGCACTATAATAATAGTCCTATTTAGCTCACAGGTTTTCTTAAATGTCCTGTGCAAGTAAGTGAGTTTCTGTAATATTTAGAATTGTAGTGGCACTGAGGTTTGGGTCGACCTTCCCAGTCCTTTTTGCTGTGGAGCTTTGAATGGTACAGGTACCACAAAATGTTTGTAGGGGTGGATACTTTCTTGTGTTCATTTCTGCCCTAGGCTGAAATGAGTGCTACTTTTACTATTATTATTATTTTTAACTCTTGCACATATAACCAAAAGAGGTACCTGGTTTGCAGTTGCAATGCATGAAGTAAATGAGCCTGGGAGCAATGTCTCTCTCTCTCTCTCTCTCTCTCTCTATATATATATATATATATATATATATATATTTTTTTTTATTCCCCAAATCAGAAAGAAACAGTGTGACAGTAAAACCTATGATACTCACAGAAGTGACTCTTGCACAAGAGGAATATTACATGAGTAAGGCTCCACGTGTTAATATTAACATTTATAAATAATTTTCGAGAATTTTATGTGTGAGTTTACTTTTACACTATTTTCATACAGTTTCACACTTCTTACATCATGCATCAAGCTGCTACACATGATGACATGATTTGCACAATGCATACAGTTTTTATGGACACAGAAATACAGTGTTTTGTTGAACTTTTAATGTAATTTAAACAAATTATGTATTACGTTTAGTCCATTCCTTCACAAGAATGCAGATACTTTGTGGACAGCTAGTTCTTGGGCAGATACAAAGGTAGGCAACAAATGAAGAATCAGCAAGTTCTGGCAGTGAATTGAACTTTGACCACTTTGTTACAATATTCATCTGAGTACTTTTGTCTCTATACAAAACACAAGAACTCACAACTACAGTGATAGTTTGACAAAAGTATTCATTTTATTTTGATTTATCAAATACAGTCCAGTGCCACAGGGGGTAGCATTTATGCCTTGCAGTAAGAGGATCCCCTGTTCGATTCTCAGCTGGGGAACCTTCTGTGTGGAATTTGCATGTCCTCTCTGTGTTCCTTTGGATTTTCTCCAGGTGCTACATTTTTCTCCCACATTCCAAAGACATACAACAGGTGGACTGAAAACTTTAAACTGGCTGTAGGTGTGAATTTGCATGCATGTTTGTGTGTGGCATGGAAGAACAGCTACCGCAGGGCTAGCCACCCAGTGACATGAATATTAGCTATAGATGATGGCCTCTGTTGATGTGAAACCCTGACCCCATATGCAGATATAGAAATGAGGCATTTCTGGATGGATGGATAGAATCTTGCCAGTAATCCTTTTACCCTACAAATTTAAAAAGGATGAGGATTCAACTCATGGATTTCAGTTCAGTGATTTTCAACTTGCTGGTCATTGTTTTACTTAGGATCTCTCTAGCGGAGCAGTTTTTGTTAGCACAGTGGCAGTGACTCACTGTGTTTGAACTATCTCCCCAGCTGTGTGACCATGAAGTTAACATATTTAGGTAAGTGGATTTAGGGGTAAAGCATCTCACATGGGGGGGGGGGGTGCAGAGTGGGTTTAAACAAACTTGTTAGTAGTATAGGATGATAGGAGCTTACTAGGCTATCAAACCGGAGGTCCTTTTAAGCCTAGGGATTTTATCCTAATGTAATACCAGAGAAATACTAGTCAATACCCAAGGTTGCATTTAATGATGGCTGCCCATATCCAGGAGGGTGGTCAGCTCTCTCCTTGGTAAGAATTTATGGTGCTCTATCTACTCATCCAGGTTCTTCTTGAACAGTGACATAGAGGTGCTCTGTTTCACATGAACTGCTAACCTGTTCCAAAGATGTGACAGTCACTGGGAGATAAATCTGTCCCTCCAGCATGTCCTATTTAAGTCGCAGACCATATTTAGTCCTTGGAACTGGTATCCATAGTTCCATTTGATTTACGGATATGCAGCAAGTTCATTAGGTTTGGGTCTTTGATTGCTCTGTAGGCCAAGCATAAGTCTCCCCTAAGAAGTGTATATGATCCAGAGTTTAATGAAAGGGACTTTAGTTGGTCTGTGTATGGCTGGAGCCCCTTGATCTTCTTTGTTAGAAACCTCTGAGGTCTCTCTAATTGCTGTAGGTGCTTAGTACAGTACATGCTAAATGGGGCATTATACTCAATTATGGGCTGGATAAGTGTCGAGTGTAGGAGGGTTCTAACTTCTTTTACTCTCAAGATGATGCCTTTACTAACCAAGTGTGCCATGTAGAAAGCATTCCTTACTAAAGCAGGCACACAAGGGTTGAAGTTAAGGTCACAGTCTACATGTGATCCCAGGTCCCTTACCACTTAATGGATACTTAGGGTATTGTTGTTGATTTAATAGTGTGAAGGAACATTATTTGTGGTGAAGGGAATGATGATGCATTTCTTTGGATTCATTTTGAGACCATGACTAATACACCAGTTGTTGGTCTGCATGTGACCCTCCTGGAGTATACTGACATCATGTGGGGATTCAATGATTGCACAGTTAGCAGTCATCTGCAAACTTGGTCAGCCTCAACCCCTTAGTTTTAAACTGAACTTCTGAAAAGTATATACCAAACATTAGGGGGCCCAGCACTCACCCCTGTGACACCATACTGGTAACAGGTCTGCTGGTTAATGTGGAGTCAGCCACTTTGATAGTGCGTGTCTGGTTTGTGAGCCAGTTGGCAACCCCTCTTTACAACAAAGGAGTTTACATTCAGTTTGCAGGGATTTACATTCAGTTTGCTAAGTTTATCTGTAATGCCTGATTGTAGGATCGTGTCAAAAGCCTTTGCCAGGTTGAAGTATTCTGTGTGCACAGATTTGTTCTTGTCAGTGGCCTTGGTCACATTTTCAAAGAAATCCACCAGATTTAACAAGCAGGCTCTGCCCTTCACGAAACTGAATTGGGTAGGATTCAAGGTTTGGAGGTCACCTATGTCTTTGCTTATGAGGCCATAATCATATGTTCCATGGCCTTACAGGTGAGGCTGGTCAGGCTTATAGGTCTGTAATTCCCCAGGTCTGTTTCTAGGCCACCTTTGTGGAGGGGAATAACTTTGCTGTTCTCCATTCTGCAGGAACAAAGCCTGTGGTTAGAATGTGATTGACAAGGGAACTTAATAGTGATGCTAGTTCATGTTCTAGTCAGTTTAGAAGACAACCTGGAGTCTCGTCTGGTGCCATAGAGGCTGTGCTTTTTGCCTTGGATAAGACTTTGAGGACCTGCTATTCAGATATTTAGGGTGAGGGGGTTTGGGGGAAGGTTTGTTATAAGTTAGGAGGGGATAAGTAAGTGAAATTTTCACCAAACCTATGCCCTAGCAGATTTGTTATGTCTGTGGGGTCAGTGTGTGTGATACCATTGGTCACTAGTTCTGCACATGGTTGGATCCTACCTTTTAGGTTATGTACGAAGCTGTGAAAGGCCTTATGGTTATCATTGGCTGTACTTGCTAAGTTTCTGTCAAAGTAGCCCTTGGTGGATTTGACAAGTTGTCTTATTTGTCTGTTGAGGCTGAGGAGGATGCTTTTCCATTGTTGGTGCCGTGTCTTTGTATTCTCGGATAGCAGCTTTTTGCATTTATTGTAAAGTTTTTGATGCTGGATGTCCACCATGGCAGCTTGTTTTTACTTGGGGCTCTGACTTTGATTCTTTCTGGTATGGCAGAGTTTATACACTTATGCAAGTGATTGTACAGGGCTTTAGTGTAAGTTTTGCCATAGCTACTATTTCCAGCTTTGAGTCTGGCCTAGAATGCATTTATACCTTCTCCTAGGATGGTATAGTTTGCCTTGGTGAAGTTTTTTAGTCTGATTTCACCCTTTCTGAGTTCTGGTGTTAGTGCCAGTTCGAAGTTCACTGATTTGTGGTCAGTTTTAACTAATGAGGGTCCCTCAGTTGTGGCAGTGCATCTGTTTGACATGTTGGTGTTTCCCTTGTCAGGGTATGGACAATTTGTTCCGGAGCATTCAAATTAACAAAGTCACGGAACTTTTTCACTAGCGAGTTAGGGCTAGTGTAGATTTCCAAGTTGATGGTGGGATAATTGAATCCCCCATAACCAGTGTGTTTAGTAAAATTTGGATTGTCTCCAGTTTTGTCAAGAAGGCTTCAGTACTGGGGTACTAGTACCCAGTAATAATCCCACCAGCACAGATGGACAAAGGAGGAAGTGTAATTTTTGTGTTTTACCCCTAAAGAACTGTGCCACATGTAATTTTCCTTCCATAAATCTTGCTTTGGACACAACTGTCTAATTCCCTTTGCTCTTAAGGTCAACACTGAATCGAACTGCTAGCATGAATAAACTATTCTTTTGGTTGTATAAGAAGGATGGGGGTGAATGGGGTAATTATCCCACATGCCAACTTGTAGAAGGCACTAGACCTAGAAAAAAGGTTTTATAGCTTACACGCTTTCTTTAAATCATGTTAGATGCAGTTATTAGACAGTTTCAGATGTCTCTCCTGTTGATAAAGTATGAATGGCCTGGCATCTTAAAAGCAAAACATGTACCTACCAGTCTTGTGATAGTTTGTTTCTTGTTTCAGAAAGCCATATTTGTCATTAGATGTTTAAACAAAAAGTCAAACATCTAAAGACATGTCTAACTACTTGGAATAATGAAACAGCAATGAGTCAAAAACTTTCCATTTGACACGCTCCAGCCTTGGAACTACAGCACACTGATAATAGCTCATATTTGTTGCTCCAACATAATATTGTGCATGGGGTCTTTAATAAGTCAATCCTGCAAATCTTGTACATTTATAATTACTTTAAATCATGTATTAAAAATATCTCTAGATAACATCTATTGAAAAAACAGGGTTAAACACTCCCTTAAAAATGCTTCCTTTTTCTAAAGTAAATGGTCATTGTTCTGCTAAAAAAAAAAAGTAAGCTCAAAATTTTAAGTGAAAATGCAGTTGTGTACCTGTGCCAATTATGTATGTATTTATTTATTCATTTGTTGACATTTGTGACCGGGAAAGTCTGACTGGGTCATGAACCCATTTTCAGCAGAGGCTCAGGGAGAAAAGCTCCACAATTAAAAAAAAAAGAGTACAATCATAATCGTTTAAACACTTCTTGAAGAAAGACAGTGACAAAATATCAAAATACTAACATATATAATGTAGGCATAGATTAATAGTACAAACTTACAATGAAATGAGAGGTTACATGGTTTGCATGTAAGAGATAACTAACATTTGTGATTATTTGTAAAGATTAAGATTAAACAAAACCAGTAATTATTTGTAAAGTTTAAGATTAAACAAAACCAGTAACACCTTTTAATATGTAAGTAATAAAGGTAGATATTTAGTAAGAGTTTATTGTTAGAGAGAGAGAAGTGAATGAATATAGAAGTAGTAGAAGAAGTAGGGGGTTAGTTGACAGAGAGAGTAGTGCAAGAAAGTAGATTAAGACGTATTGCAGAAACAATTCAGTGGGAGATATTGTAGGGATGGATGCAAGAATTTCAGCTGGGAATAAAGGTTGAAATATGTGAAGTGGGGGTGTAGGAGGAAAGGAGGTGTTATGGAGGCTAGGAGGGGAGTTGTTAGCAAGAAAAAATTGAGGTGTAATGGAGGCTGGTGGGGGAGTTGTTAGTAATTTAGGGAAGCTTAAAGACGTAGGAGTTAATGATTAAAAATATAGCTAAGATACTTTTTTATAGGATGAAGATAGGTGTAATGAAGCATAAAAGGTGAAAGGAGGAGGTCTGGAATAAATTAAGTCAGTTAATTGTTGCCTAGGAACAGGAGCAAATGTGAGAGTTGAGATAGTTGTCTTTGAGAGTAAATTTAAAGGTCTTGGAGGATTCAATGGCACTAATAATTTAGCAATGCTGTAAGAGCAAGAGGCATTGTCCAGCTCTTTTGCCAGAATCGTGCATTTGTAAAAGTAGTTTGTTAGTGGAGCAGAGACTTCTGAGTGGGGTATAGGGCTGTAAGATAGTTTTTAACGCTGGTCAGCTGTCAGGTTTATAAATTATTTTATGACCTAGAGAGAGTTTTGCTAAATTCAGATATTGACAGAATTCTAGCCAGTTTAGTTTTTGAGGACAAAACAGTGGTGGGTGTGATTTGGTAGGCCAGTAGCAAATCTGGCAATTTTGTGATAACATGTTTGCAGTTTGTTCTTTAGGGTTGTGTGAAGATTTGTAAGAACCGGATCTCCATAGAGAAGGCAGGGGAGTAGAAGGGTGTTGGCTAGTGTAACTTTAGTGGAAGCATCCATAAAGTGTTTGTGTCTGTGAAGTTTGTCAAGTTTGATGTATGTTTTTTAATTAACTATGTGTTGCTCGAAGGCAAGTTTATTGTCTAAAGTGATGCCTAGAAGTTTAGCCTCAGTTACAATTTCAATTTGGGTTTTGTTCTGTGAATATATATTGGCTTCAAGTGGGAATTGTTTTGGAGAGAACAACAGAAGCTTAGTTTTATTTGGGTTAAGCAATAGGTGTGCTTTGTTTAGCCATGTTTCGATAGAGGTAAAGGCTTCTTGTGTGATTGTTAAGAGATGTTGAGGGTTGTTGGATGTAGAAATAATAGTGGAATCATCAGCATATTGAATGGGTGTGCTTTGGAGGGAGGCAGAGTGAAGGTTATTAATGAATATGTTGAAAAGCAGGGGTCCTAAAATGGACCCTTCGGAGACTCCAGTACAGCTTACCTGGTATTTGGATAGGTTAAATAGCCATTTCACACATTGTTGCCTAGCAGTTAAATAGCTGAAGAACCATTTTGAGTAGTTTGGGAGCAACCTAGTGTAGAGAGTTGTTGTACTAGTTTAGAATAAGACACTGTATCAAAGGCCTTTGATAGGTCTAGTAAGATTATTGATGTAAACTGGTCCTTGTCTATAGCTTTCTGTACAGTGTCTGTGAAGGATAATAGTGCTGTGGTGGTACTATGTGCAGGCCAAAAGCCATGTTGTGTAGATGCAAGGGGATTGTTGGCCCAGAGAAATTTTATTAGTTATTAGTGTATACATTTTTCTAGCAGTTTAGATAGGGGGAAGAGAATTAAAATGGGTCTATAGTCAGACAGTTCTTTAGGGCAGCTGTGGTGGTGCAGCGGTTAGGGTTGCCACCTCACAGCAAGAGGTTCTCTGGTTTGATTCTTGGCTGGGTTGCCTTCTGTGTGGAGTCTGCATGTCCTCCCTCTGGTTGTGTGAGTTTCCTCCTGGTGCTCTGGTTTCCTCCCACATCCCAAAGACATGTAGTAGGTGGATTGACACTCTAAATTGTCCCTAGGTGTGCGTGTGTATGTGCCTTCTGTGGAAGGTTGGGTTCCGGGCTGGTATCTCAACACTATAAAACTCCACTGCTAATCATGAGTAGACAGATGATTTCTGTGGTGAACCCTAACCGGCAAAAGCTAAAAGAAGTCAGATAGTTCTTTGTTTTTTCCTCCATTGTACAAGGGAGTAATGATAATTTTTTTCCATAGTTTGGGGACATAGGATTCAGAGATGGACCTATTGATCAGAATACTGACTGGATAGGCTATTGCTTCTGCGGCTAGTTTTAGATATTTACATGGAAGATTGTCAGCAGAGAGGAAACAGGATTTTAGTTTCATAAGAATTTGTGTACGAGTGAGGTGGGAACAGACTGAAGACAGAAAGTGACTGTTGAGGGTCTGGCTATGCAGGGCTGGTCAGGAGTGGTGGAGGAGTTTGAAAATAGGTTACTATTTGCAGAGTCTGCTAGGGTTAGATCTTCAGTGGTGTTGGAAATGGTGTTAGGTGATGAAGGGTCTATTTGTTTTCGTATACTATCTATGAAGTGGGAGTTAAACATGTTAGCTATTTCAGATGGTGCTTTTTCTGAGGCTGACGAAGGGTTTTGAGATGTCCCAGGGGACAGAAGCATTGATATAAATTTCCAGAATTTTTTAGGATTGCCGGTTTGGCAGTTAGTTGCTGTGCAAAATAATTTTTTGTCAGCAGGGACTAGTTTTTTAGATTGATTGTGTAATTACTTATATTTTTGATGGTTGGTTTCATTTTTGGTTCCTTGACATTCTTTCCAGGCTTGGTCTCTAGTTAGCAATATTTGTTTAGTAGCTTTTGTAAGCTACGGAGCATGATTTGTTTTAGTCCTCTTGGCTCGGAGAGGAGCTATGCTATTCAGAATATCTAGGAAAGTTTTATTGAAGTGACTTATAGTGTTGACAAGTGGTAGTGTTTTTAAGGGATGGCTTTTAGGATACTAGTGAAGAGCTGTTGGTTCAATTTGGTTAGGTTTCTAGAAATTTTCCCCTGGATTCAGAAAACAGCCGCACAGGAATAACTTATTCCTGCACAGAAGCGACAGTGGCTGTTCAGCATGGCAGTGCATCATGCATATGTATGAAGGCTTGCTGCCTTGTTACAAAATGGACACGGTTCTGTGTACGAGTGCATGGGGTGTGTCTGAGAGCAGAGCTCTCACAATACACATGCCTCCTGCACTCCAGAATTGCCGTTCGGCAATTTAAAAATGAGTGAAAAAGCTTGTAACACCCCGACTCGTCAGGGTAAGAAATCTGGACAAAGCCATAAGGGACAATTGTCCCTACCAAGCCATAAAGTTGATAGAATAACAGGTTCAGCATTAGCATGGATATTCTGAAGGGTACAAATTAAAAAACACAATAAATACATTTTTTTTACATATGCAATTAAGTTTAAGCATAGCAGCGTGGGTGTACCCATTGGCTAGTTACACTTAGCCCAGCTAAAACAGCAGGATAAGTTAAAAAGCAACAGACAACCAGCATAAGCATACGTGCAACAGTGTAGTGGTTAACGTATATGCATTATATATAGTCATTCATGGATCAAGCCTCCCCAAAACCATTTCCATTTTGTATGTGTAAAGATTACAATTTTAATTTATTTGTATATTTATGTAGGAAGCAACTTATTTTTCTCAACCAGAGTAGTGTATTAGGCCCAGATGTGAGGTATCAGTGTAGTAAAGTAGTGAAACCCCCATATAAACACAAGTGCCCCATAAAGTATATTCACACAAGAATAAATTAATTACAGCACATTAGGGGATGTCACGGAAGGTAAATAAATCTATATTATGTAATGAATGATGACTCAATCCCATACAGGTCGTAGACCAATATAATAAAACATAAGCAATGCTAAGCATTGCACAGCTCTGCTGACCGGGTGTAAGAACTGTGTAAATATGAATACTAAGCAACGAATAGACCAGCTAAGTGGATTTGCCCAATTATGAGCAATGAATGGGAACACTCAGATCTGCTCTGAGTTACAGCATATTGGCACTAAATATACAGAACCAACTGATATTGCCAACATCCTAGCAGATAGTTTCAATGCTAACTTTACCCCCCTCTCACCCCCTAGAGGGCTCATCTCTATACTGGAAGAATGCAAAGTTCCTATAGTCCCGGCTGCACAGGTAAAAAACACACTCTCCAAAGCCAAGAACACAGCATCCATGAGACCTGACAGTATCCCAGGCTGCGTTCTACACGAACTACAGAATGAACTGGCACCCCACCTAAGTACCATGTTCAATCATAGCCTCACCTCAGGCTTTGTATCCACTGAATGGCGCACCGTGACAGTTATTCCACTCCACAAAGAGGGAGCCACGATGGACCCTGGGAACTACCGACCCATTAGCCTGATGAGCCTGGTCTGCAAGTCCATGGAACGTATCATCATGGAACTCATAAACAAAGACATTGGTAATCTCCAAACTCTGGACCCTACTCAGTTTGGATTTGTAAAAGGCAGATCATGTCTCCTAAACCTGATTGACTTCTTTGAAGCAGTCACCAAAGCCATAGATGATGGTAAAATGGTTCACACAGCTTATCTAGATCTCGCCAAGGCTTTTGACACCATCCCCCACTCTGGAATTATAGATAAGCTCACTAAACTAGGTATAAATCCCTATGTCATAAGATGGGCTGCCAACTGGCTCACGGACAGAACCCACACTGTGAAAGTAGCGGATTCCAAATCCGACATCAGACCAGTGACAAGTGGAGTACCACAGGGTTCAGTCCTGGGTCCTCTCCTGTTTGGTATCTACTTCTCTGAAGTGCAGGCCAACACAGAAGGTCTTTGGCTAACAAAGTTTGCAGATGACTGCAAACTAGGAGCCATAATCGCAACTCCTAACGATGTGGACAAACTACAAAAGGGCCTCACTGAGACAGATTCCTGGTGTCAAAGCCACGACCTGAAGCTCAATGCCAAAAAGTGTATTGTCATCCCCTTTGGTAAAAACTCTGTACCCATGAACTACCACATAGCTGGTAGTCTACTTAATGCCGAAAATGTGATAAGAGACCTTGGGACACAGGTGGACAGTAGTCTCTCCTTTGATAATCACATCGCCACAGTGGTCAGGAAATCTTTCTACTTGGCTCATCTCATCACAAAAGGATTCTCATCCAGAAAAAAAGAGGTCATTGTTCCCCTCTACTCATCACGCATTAGACCCATTATAGAGTACAACGCCCCTTTTGGTATGTACCTCACAAGACATCTACAACAACTGGAAAGACCACAGAAATACCTCACAAAGAGGATTACTGGCCTCAAACAGATGCCCTATGCAGACCGTCTCAAAAAACTACAGCTTTACTCCATCGCATATCACCTACTCAGGGGCGATCTCTGCCTAACATACAAAGCTATGTCAAACCCAGAGCTGCTGGACATGCTCCACTTAAAGAAAATCCACTCCCTCAGAGCTACATGCTCTAGGGACCTTAACCTTGTCACCACAATAAACAGAACATGTTGGAGGGATAGATTCCTGTCCCAGAGACTTCCCATACTCTGGAACAGACTACCTATCTATGTCAAACAGAGCTCCTCATTAGCACTCTTCAAGAAAAATCTTGATGATTGGATGGGAAATGGGAAATTCACCCCGGGGATCACTTCTGTGGCTCTGCTCGACAGGGGCATAGGAAAATAATTTTCTTGGGTGGCGAAAGCCAGGGTACATTTTTTGGCTAGGCTTGTATGGGCCCTAGGGCCGATAGCCTAGTACCTACCTATGAACCTATGAACCTATGCTGAACCTGCCCCTTTAAGCACTGCCAACCTTAGCTAAGCAGGTTTGCCCGTATCTTAGCTTAGGTCAGCATTTTCAAAACCATCCAATCATGGCAAAGGGCAGTAGATTGGCTGTATTTAAACCCCACAGGTGGGAATACAGCTCATAACTGGTTGTAGCTCTTCAGTGTAGGCAGTATGGCAGATGTTGGTGAGGGCATGCGCTTTCAGGCACAGCGCTGGGACATACATGAGTCCAAGGACATGGTAGGACTCCTGGTAAAAAAAACATGACATGAGACTGCTACAGAACCAGTACCAGGGCTCCCAATATAAAGCGGAATCCTGGGAAAGTCTCGTCCGTGATCTCACCAATGCCACTGGTATCCTTCAGACTGGTGAGCAGGTCTGGCACCACTATGCCCACTTGAAACAGAGGAAAACGGAGCTATTGGAACAGTAGGTCCAAGAAGCAATAGAGAGGGGAGATGTCCCAGCAGTGTGTAAGTATTCATAGCAATAACTGTTTACCAAAGTCCAGCCTGTGTATGTGATGGATAGGTATGCATAAATGTTTCTCTATTTACATTACAGCTGCAGCTGAGGGTGCTGTGAACCAGGAAGCCCATGCCAGCAGGTTGCAAAGGCTGCGTCGCGAGGCTGTTGAGTAACAATCCTGCTTGTAGTAGTCATACCAAATAAATATAAAGGAGTAAAATGTCACCTGGCACTAGAAAAAATGTGTATGGTTTGTACTGAATAAACCAAACAATATGACAGTAATAGTCCCATACAGGTCATATGTAAATAAAAGTGTAACTGCCTGGCAATAAAGTTCTAATTCCTGGACTGGTTGTGTTTACTCTAGTAATGTATGGCCTGACATGTTGCATTCACCAAGATCTGATATTTAAATAGTACTATTGTGTCAACCACTGTTTCTCATACTGTGCTACATAAAAAATATGTCTAGGAATGTCTGTATAAGAATGCTGTAATTACAAGGTCAGATTGTACAAGCAAGAGAGACTTAGATAGAAAACACTGACAGAAAAGGCAACAGTTTCTAAATAGCTCACTCTAATGAAACACAAATTGTTGAATTTTTAGCAGACACAACCATGGTTCGAATCCGGGGAATGGTAGTAAGCTGTATGTATAATCAAACACTATAAGTATCAACTGTACAGATTTTCACAGAATGTCCAGATTTCTGGCTCATATTTTTGGCCTGTTCCTCTTTTTTTGTGGCAAATCACTGGGATTATCTCAGGATTGTAGTCACTAAATAATGACATACATCTGAGTTTCAGACTTCAAATCCTTCGGAAAATGTATATTAAAACAAATCCTGTTACTCTAGCAACTTCTAAGTTTATAAGAGTAATATTTAAAATATGTCCCCATTTGTACCCCCATTTTGTCAAACTTTGTCCAGATTATTTGCATTAACAGGTTGAGAGGTATGTGCATAAATTTAACTAGGAATCTGGGAATATGTGTAGAAACAGTCAGGTAGTGGTAACAAACATCCCCCCACAGGTCTTCATCCCCCCCACAGGTCTTCCAGGCAAGAGAAGTAGAAAGTAGCTATAAGACGGTTGAATTATACACTGTGTACAAACATGCCACTGTCCAAACCAAGGCTATAGGGTATTATAATAATACCAGTAGAGTAATGGTTAGAGCAATGATCATTAAAGTTGTGAGTACTGCAATGATATACAAGTTGTTAATGTACATCCCCCCCACCACATCTGTAAAAATAATCTAAACACAAAAATCACTGGGTATGTTTTACACCAAACCTACTGTTGGGACATATGTCCTATTGTTCAACAAATATTAAAATGTGTTTCTATTAATGTATCATGTTGAAATACTATCATTGGTGGCCTGTTGATATAAATGTAACCTGCATGCTGTTGTAATGGCCCCTGTGGTTCCATATATGCATGTGTTCTCTTTGCTATGCAACTGCTCCAAATCTGTCATTTTGGGTTAATGGGAATATCTATGCATGCTGTTATAACTAATCCTGGATTGCGTTGACTATTACAAACCCACATATGTCCTAAAACTGCAACATCATAGCACGTTTGGGAAGGCAGGTCCCAGCGGACCCACCTCTCTCACCTCATCTGGCCATGGCACTGTGCCTCAGCACATTTGGGACCCACCCCAGGACCTCCTCGTCTAATGGTCCTGCACCACCTTAGGGAGGAACTGCCGCAGGGGATGGGGCTCGTCCCCCCTCCGGGAGTGGGTGCAGACAGGATATCGTCACCCAAAGCCAGATCCAGGGATTGGTGCATAGCGAGCTCCGAAAGCAGTTTGAAGATCTGCTACACAAGGCTTGAGGGCCATGTGGCACAATTAGAGGGTCAGCCTGCCCCTCCTGCTCAGCCCCCAGCACAGCCAGCTTCGGGGCCTTGAAGGTGCAGTGGTGACTGCCCATGGGGCTCAGTCCCACTGTTTCCTTTTGGGGGCTCATGGGCTTCCAATTTCCAAACACCCCTCCCCATCCAAGTGTGTACACCCACATGTGTCATATACTGCCCCTGTATGCTGTCTTGTCTGTCTTGTCTGTCTTCCTACCCAACATACCTCCCCAAATATACCTACTACCCTTCCCCAACATCCCACTCTCACCTTTTAAAAAAAGGACAATCAGTTCCCAAAAAAAATTTTCACCCCATACATAGCGGTCCATTTTGCGCAAGTGTCCACTGGACACATGTAATCCGGTCTAATTGGCTTCACAACACATTATTGTTGTCCTCACACTTCTCTCAGGGTTTTGAGTGTCCAAATATGCCTCCAAATTCAGTATATATGCACAGCTGTTGCTGTAGAAGAAATGGACAGCTATGGACCTTCCCTACACCCATCCTGCACATCCCTACCTACTTTCCCTGTTGTCTTTCCCTCTGCATGCCCCCTTTTTCCCCACTTTCCTATCACCCCTTTTTACTTTTCTTTTAAAGAAATTAGCATGGGGGTAAGAGGGAGTAAGCTCTTTTAAGCAGTAGTAAGTGGGAATAAGCCTGTTTGCATGGCACTA